>NC_051156.1:53599973-53761972 GCF_013339745.2 Dermacentor silvarum | reverse complement strand
ATCGGCACGTTGCGACACTTAAGCCGTACGTAACTGGACCCTCTGGTCCGTCGTAGCAAGCACCGGGTCGGCGCTCTCGCCCTGGGGGGGGGGGGGGGGGGTAGTGCCACGAGACAGTGAAGGGGCTGCTACTGTCGGTCGGTCGGACGAAGACGACGGCGACGAAGTGGCCAGAGGCGCGCGACAGCCTTGCATCCGTCGCTGCTGCTTGTCCAAACCTTGTATATAGCCATACTCACTCCCCAAATAAACGTTATCCCCGTAACAATATCTATGAAAATGACAATAATTTGATTTCCAGTGTCCAGAGCGTGTGGAATCTCACTGCGACAATTCAACGAGCTAAGTTATTGTACTAAATCCGTGACAAAAACCATGCTGTGCATCACTCAAAATTTTATTATTTTAGGGAAACTCCATAATATGCTTAAACATTATATGTTCAAGAAGTTTACATGATGGAAACATTAATGAGATCGGACGATAGTTTATTGGCGACTGTTTGTTGCCGGATTAATGCATGGGAATAATTTTTGCCAATTTCCAAACCAAAGAAACTGTCGAGGTAGATAACGACTTTTGAAAAATTGCAGTCAAATACCGGCTAGTCCAAGCACAATATCTACCAAGAAAAGCGTGGTTAATGCCATCAGGGCTACACCATGTTTTATTTACATATTCAGCATCGGATAATATGGACCCCGTGTCACATGGGGCCGGAGGGAAATCGGGCGGCGGAAAATTAGATTCAAAACACCTTCGAGAGACACGGTTATGGAGTGCCGTCAAGACGAAGTCGAAGTGGCGCGAGTACTGGAGGCGAAGAAGAAAAAGAAGAAGTTCAATAAAATGGAGGAACGGCTTTATCCGTCCCCGTTGAGTTCTTTACATTTTGGCGCAGCCGACAGGATTAAAACTAGTGCGCGTTGAGAAGACTCGCCGAACGGGAAGATGGACACGCCGGGTAGCTACCTGTCCAAGTGACAAGAGCGACGCTGACTCGGGCAGGTCTTCTACACCGATAGAGCCGCTACAAGTTCACGCGAGTGTCCCTTGACAGAGAGAGGTACGGCTGAATTTCGCACTTTGATGCACCATGACGAGAGCTACTGCCAGACACCGTCCACCTTCTGAGTCACCTTCTGGACATATCTATTACCATACCATATCTATTATGATTAACTGACTGCAGATGCCGTCAAAGCAGGTTGAGCAACAGTCATAACATAGCTCTTGAACATATTGAGGCAGGTGGCATTACACAGAGCCGTTCCAAAAGGTGATGCCATAAAGCCGGACCATTTTGATGGTATATCAACGGCTGTCACTGCGTGGATTGGCTTTTATGAATACGCCTGCCAACAAAATCGATGCGATTCAGATGATGACAAGATAAAAATATCTCAGGCCATTTTTTGTCGGGAATTGCGAAAAAGTGGTTTGACATCAGAATCTTAGACCACCTTAGTTACACGTGTAGTCAATGGAAACTGAGCTTCCTGACATCGATTGGAATGAACCGGTTAGAACGGTGGAACAATGCCATTTTGTTTCAACACAAAGTCGGAAGCCTTCAAGAATACTTTTATGAAAAGTGAAGGCTACTCCTGCTCGCTGACGCAAACCTTCCTGATACATCAATTGTGCCACTGATTATGCTAGGCATGAGCAAAGACTGTCAGAGACAGCTGCTGGCCAAATCTCCTAAGACCGTCGAGGATCTCTTGCTCACCCTGAACAACGTCATCGTACACTCCCTTGCGCATGCCGACCGACATCTAACTACGCGGAAGAAAGCCGAAAATGTCGGTCAAGTGGACGCCAACAGCAGAGTAACCCGAGAGCAGATGAACGCAGAAGCGAAAGAGAGATCACTTGGGGGTGAAGGGATGGAAAGGTAGGTAAAGAGTAAGGACAATGCATCTGTGTCATACAACGACAGAGCTGTTGTGTATTTTTTGAAGACTAACATTCTTCATGCAGAAAGGAAAATTAGCACAAGAAACGCAGGTTAGGACGGTGAGAAACGCAGACGAGATACTGCCACCGCATCCTGAGCTCATCTGCGTTGGAGCCTACCCTCCTGCGACTTCTTTCCTGGAAGTTTCATTCAAGCTGCGAGCCACAAATGTAGTGTGCAAGAAGCCCTATCCGCTATCTCACGAGAAGAAAGTATGGCTCAAAAACGAACTGCAACAAATGCTAGATGCTAACATCATCAGGCCATCGACATCGCCGTTTGCATCACCTATAACAATTGTGCCTAAGGAGGACGGTACTTTCCGGTTGTGCACGGACTACCGATTGATAAACCGACAGACTTGTTTCCATTTCCTATGCCACGGATGGATGACATAATTAATGAAACTGGAGGATGTGAGTGGTTTTCGCGAATCGATCTCTGCAAAGGTTATTGGCAAGTTCCTCTACAAGAGGAATACAAGAAGTTTACAGCTTTTGTGACACCTTTCGATGTGTACGAATACACCAGGCTCCCATTTGGCTGGAAGAACTCGTGCGCCTGGTTTCAAAAAATGATGAACAATGTTCTATCTGCTTGTACTGAACAATTTTGTAACGTCTACGAGGACGACATAATTGTGTACTCTAAAATAGAGGACCAGCACAAAAAGCATTTATCACAGGTTTTGGAAGCACTGAGTAAAGCCAAGTTGAAGATCAACGTCAGAAAAAGCGAGTTCTTCAAGTGGTCTGTGGTATTTCTGGGCAGAGTGTTTGACGGCCAAACGAAAAGCACCAAAGCAGAGTCTGTCGAGAGGATAAAGACATTGCCTCGGCCGTACGATTTGCATTCATTGCGAGTTTTTGTGGGTCTATCTGGACACTTTCGAGGCTTCATACCACACTACGCCACCATGACGAAGCGCTTGACATCTCTTACACAGAAAGGTACACCGTTTGTTTGGAGTGAACATTGCGAACAAGCATATCAAGCACTTGTCAACATCATATTGTTACGATGGGGTGTGTTTATTTAACAGATGAATTGATGAAAAGGGGCCGCGCCGACACCGAGCCGCTACCAAGACAAGTGCACTTCGTTCTCCTCTTCTTCCGTCCTTTTCGTAGCTTTAGCGTAACACTCCTCCCTTCTCAGACGAAGCCCGCTGGGCGAGTAACTGTTACGTCCACTCGGAGTCACGTGGATGACAGCGTTTCAGGCGAGCGACGTGAACAAGCTGCGTCTTCTTAGACCGGTAGCCATTGGACACGAGACGAGCAATCGAGTAGGTCACATCACTTAGACGATCGGTGATGGCGAAAGGCCCGGTGTAACGGGCCAGAAACTTCTGGCACAGGCCGCGCTTGCGAAGTGGTGTCCAAATCCATACAATGTCCCCTTTGTCGTATGACACATTCTTATGTCGTGAATCGTAGCGGATCTTGGAGTGGTCTTGGGACGCCAACGTACGGAGCTGAGCTATGCGGCGTGCTTCCTCAGCGCGGCAGAGAGTCTGGGCAATAGAAGAGTCCGTATGAGGAGTAAAAGGTAGAATGGTGTCAAGGAAGCTGCGGGGTGATCGAACATAAAGAAGATAGAAAGGGCTGTAGCCTGTAGTTTCATGCTTTGCGGTGTTGTAGGCGTATGTCATAAAAGGCAAGATGTCATCCCAATTTTTGTGCCTGGAATCCACGTACATCGAAAGCATGTTGGTCAAAGTTCTGTTAGTGCGCTCGACGAGACCATTTGTCTGTGGGTGATACGGGGTCGCGTGGCGAAACTGGCAAGCACAGAGACGCAACAGCTCTTCGACTACGTCGGCCACGAACTGCCGACCGCGATCGCTCACAATAACACGAGGTCGTCCATGACGGAGTATAACAGAGGACAGGAGGAAGCTTGAAACATCAAGAGCCGTGGCCGTTGGCATCGCTGCGGTTTCAGCATAACGCGTCAGATGGTCGACGCAGACTATAATCCAACGGTTGTCGTTTGTTGAGCGCGGGAATGGGCCGAGAAGGTCCACTCCAACCATTTCGAAAGGAGAAGATGGTGGCGCTACAGGGTGAAGGAGTCAGACCGGAGCAGTATTAGGGCGCTTGAATTGCTGGCACTTGTTACAGCTGGCCACATACTTTTCTATATCTCGTCGCATACTGGTCCAGTAGAATCGGCCCTGAATGCGGTGGCATGTTCTGGTGAAACCCAGGTGCCCTGCGGTCGAGTCGTCGTGCATAGCACGGAGCACGTGGGTTCTCAATTTTTTTTAGGGATCACTAGGAGGAGACGGGCACCATCAGCCGCATAATTCTTCTTGTAGAGCAGGCCATCTTGGATGACAAAGCCATTGTGACCTGTTGGCTGAGCAGCTGAGGCGAAGACGGCATCCAGGCTGCGGTCGTCACGCTGCTCTTGCCGGAAGGTGGCCAGGTCGGGGAAAAGAATGTCGTCGATGGCGGCCAGAAACTCATCGAAATTGTCGGCGTCACATTCACTTGTTTGCAGAGGGAGCCTCGAAAGACAATCGGCGTCCGTATGATGTCGGCCACTGTTATAACGGACTGCAAAGTCAAATTCCTGTAACGTAGCGCCCATCGAGCAAGGCGGCCAGACGGGTCACGGAGACCAACTAACCAACATAGTGAATGGTGGTCAGTAACGATCGTGAAGCGGCGCCCGTAGAGATATGGCCGGAACTTCTGGACTGCAAAGACGACGGCGAGACACTCTTGCTCAGTGACGGTGTAATTTTCTTCGGCCTTGCTCAACGAACGGCTGGCGTATGCAATGGCATGCTCGGCGTCACCAAAGGGCTGCACGAGGACGGCGCCGAGGCCGATTCCACTCGCGTCGGTGTGCAATTCTGTTGTGGCAGAGGGGTCAAAATGAAGAAGTATGGGTCCGGAAGAGAGCAGGAACTTCAGTTGACGAAAGGAGGAATCGCAATCTGCTGTCCAGATGAAAGGGTTATCCTTGCGCAGCAATGAAGTCAGGGGGTAGGCTGTATCGGCAAAGTTGGGCACAAAACATCGAAAGTACGAGCAAAGACCCAAGAAGCTCCTCAGCTCACGCTGTGACTGCGGTTGTTTAAAGCCGCTAACTGCAGCGACCTTCTGTGGGTCTGGTCGCACCCCGTGCTTGTCCAGTAGATGTCCAAGTGCTAGCGCCTCTCGTTGGCCAAAGTGACATTTCTTTGAATTGAGTGTAAGTGCAGCTTGTTCAAGGCACGTCAAAACAATGTCCAGTCGATCGTTGTGCTCTGCAAAAGTGCGGCCAAAAATGACGACGTCATCAAGATAACACAAACAAATCTCCCATTTCAGGCCGCGCAGTACCGTGTCCATAAATCGTTCAAATGTTGCAGGTGCGTTGCACAAACCAAACGGCATAACGTTGAATTCAAACAAGCCGTCTGGGGTCACAAAAGCGGTTTTCTCTTTGTCAGCTGAATGCATGGGTATCTGCCAGTAGCCTGATCGGAGGTCCACAGATGAAAAGTAGGACGCGGAATGAAGGCAATCGACAACGTCATCGATGCGGGGAAGCGGATACACATCCTTTTTCGTCACAGAATTGAGACGCCGGTAGTCGACACAAAACCTCCAGGACCCATCTTTCTTTTTCACGAGGATGACCGGCGCAGCCCATGGGCTAGAGGATTCTTGGATGATGCCCTTGGCTAGCATGTCGTCGACCTGTTCAGCGATGATCTTGCGCTCTGACGCGGAAAACGCGGTAAGGCTTCTGCCTTATGGGATGCGCAGAACCCGTGTCGATCCAGTGGCGAGCCCGCGTAGCTGGAACGCGTACTTTGCTAGTGTTCTGCTCGAAATCAAATAATGACGCATGTTTGCTAAGGACGCTGACCAGGGCTTGACGCTTATCTGAAGACAGTGACTCGTTTATCATTTTTAGAAAAGGCAACGAGTCTTCAGGGACAACGGGGCCAGCCCCGTGCTCTCGGGATTCGTGTGACGTGTCATCAGTTAAAGCGCCTATGTGGAGGCTGGTATCCACTTCAAAAGAGACAAGTCGCATACCCTTGGGTAGCACAACTGACTGGGAGGCTAAATTTGACACCCACAATGTAGTTTTTCCGCAGGCCACAGAGAGGACGCATCGAGGTACGAGCACACTTTTCTTCACAACCATCGAAGGCACAGGCTCAACAATTGCATCAACTGTATCGGCGTCGACATCGCAAGCCGCAACTCGAACTCTGGATAAGGAACGAGCCGGTAAGACAGCATCTTCAATGACGGCGAGAGTGCATGAACAGGGAGCAGGTTGGTCGGCAAGAGGAGAGAGGAAAAGCTCGCCAGTACCGCAGTCAACAGTGGCACCGCACTGTTGTAGGAAATCGAGGCCAAGAATTACGTTGTGAGTGGATTGAGCAAGAACTGCAAATTCGGCTTGATACACGTGATCAGAGAAATAAACGTTCGCGGTGCACACTTCAATAGGTCGGAGCAACTCTCCACTCACAGCACGAAATGCATTAGCGTTATCCCAGAGAAACATCACTTTACGGCCTAGTTGGGTTTTGAAATCCAGGCTGATAACGGAGACACTCGCTCCTGTGTCCACTAAGGCCAACGTAGCAACATTGTCCACTAAAACACGAATCTTGTTATGACACATGGTGACGGGCGGAGGCATAGGGGCGTTTAGCTGATGATGACTGGCGACCTCACCTCCATTGGTCGCGCCGCCTAGTTTCCCGGCGGCGGTGACTTCAGACGTCGTCGCGGAGATGGAGACCTGCGCTGGCGTGAAGGCGGAGGCGTCAAGCTCCGCACAGAAGCTGGTGAGTCGCTGCGGTAATTCGCCTGGTGGTTTGTCCTGCCATCGGAGTCAGAAGGCCAGCGTGTCCCGTCACCGTGGCGATTGCTGCGTCGATAAAAAGTGCGTGGTCGCTCATACGACGGTGGTGACGTGCGACGGCGATGTGGACAAAATCAGGCGACATGTCCGCGAATACCGCATTGGAAGCAGATGGGACGCTCACGGGACGCACTGAAATTGTCATTCGCTGGATAACTGGCACGGCCATCCCACTCTTGAGGAACTGCAGGTGCTCTGGGCGAGTAACCACCGTGGAACTGATAACTTGGATGCGCGTTCATAGTAAGATTCGACGCTCTTGAACGAGGAGCGAAGTTGTAGGCATCTGTGGAGACGGCGGTGATGGACGTCTCACCGAAGTCGCAGTGAGCAAAGGGCTCTCGAACCCGCGCAGTCGAGAGGGAAGCCGCCTCACGTCGGTCAAGCTCCTCGCGCACCACTTGCCGAATAACTGACGCAAGGTCGGATGAAGCTGGGACCACGTCAACACTGGCGACGTTAGTTACGTTCGCCAGGCGGCCGAACTTCGGCGTGATACGCCGAGCTCTCAAGGCTTCAAACGTGCGGCAGTGCCGAATGACGTCACTGACGGAGTCGATACTGTCTTTTCCGATGAGGAACTGGTACACGTCCTCGGCAATCCCTTTTAGAAGATGACCAACTTTGTCCTCTTCTGTCATCTGAGGGTCCAGGGCCTTGCACAATTTCAGCACTTCCTCGATGTACGTCGTGCATGTTTCGCCGAGAACTTGGACTCGCTGCATTAGGGTTTGTTCTGCACGCTTCTTTTTAGCTGCCGGATCTCCGAAGCACTTCTTGATTTCATCTACGAACCGTTCCCACGTCGTCATGCTTTCTTCGTGGTTTTCAAACCACACTGACGCGGTTCCCTCGAGGAAGACGGCAACGTTGTTAAGCTGGGCGGTGGCATTCCAGCCATTGAACCTACTTGCGCGTTGGTAAAAGCTGAACCATCCGTCCACGTCTTCCCCGGCTTTTCCGGCGAAGGTTCGTGGTTCGATGTAGGGCTGCCATTGGGAGCTGGAAGAAGGCGGCGGGTTGTCACCGTCGGAAGCCATCTCTGGTGGCAGACCGGCAATTCGGTGACTTCGGCGAAGCTCCACGGATTGCGCTCCTGCGGGCGGTTCTTCGTCGTTGCTTGGGGACGCCGTTGTTCTACCCAGCACCGTCCACCAAAACTGTTACGATGGGTGGCTTCAGAACGGCGCAAGTGCATCCGTGCAAGTGCAAGTGGAACGGTGCATCCGTACCAACTCGCCCAATTGTCAGTGTTACGATGGGGTGTGTTTATTTAACAGATGAATTGATGAAAAGGGGCCGCGCCGACACCGAGCCGCTAGCAAGACAAGTGCACTTCGTTCTCCTCTTCTTCCGTCCTTTTCGTAGCTTTAGCGTAACAATATCTTCAGATCCGGTCTTGTTACTTCCGGACTTCGAAAAACCTTTGGAGCTCTGCACGGACGCATCACTTTATGGAATTGGGGCTGTCCTCTACCAACGGGATGACTCACAGCCACCAGCGCGCCAACTCAAGGCTGTGGGTTATTACTCATACACATTTACGAAAGCGCAAGAAAACTACTCTACTCCGGAAAAGGAAGCACTTGCATTGGTAATGGCTGTAAGGTATTTCCGAACGTATGTTGAAGGTCGAGAGTTCAAGCTGTTTACAGACAACAAGGATAGGATAGGAATAAACTTTATATGCCCAACGGTTCTGGCTGTTGGTGCCCGGGGCTAGGCTGGCGCAGGGGTCCATCGCCGGAGAAAAATCTTCCGAGATCGTCGGCAATAGCCCTGGGCCGCTGGACGGCCCACTTCTGATCCTCGCACTTACCTATCTTCTCAATCTCTCGCAACCTAAGGGCAGAATTGCGAGGTAAATCAACGAACTGCAGCAATTCCCATTTGAAGTGACCCACCGACCAGGGGACAAGCTACCAGAAGCTCATGCATTATCGAGGCTGCATATTCCATCAGCAGCAAATACGGAAAACGTGTGCGCCATCGGCATCTGGGAGGGAACAGAGGAAATTCGACCACAGGGCGACAAGTTTTACGTGCCAGAAACATGCCGGCCAAGATTCTTGCGGCTTTACCACGACAGCGCTGAATGGGGTGGGCATGACGGATTCTCAAAGTCGTTAAGAAAGATAAACCAGCGCTTTACCTGGGAAAGTATGAAAGAAGACGTACACGAATATGTCCGAACTTGCCACCTGTGTCAAATGGCTAAAGCCAAATACAAACCTAGAGGAAATGAAAAGGACATTCCCAAGTATTCGAGCGTACCCTTTGAAGTTGTCCACCTCGACTTCGCTGAAGTCAAAAAGAAGGGGGAAGGCGTGCGGAGGACGCAGGCTTTCCTTGTCGCCATTGACGAGTGTACAAGAATGGCAGCAGCTAAATGTGGAAAGGAGAATGCCAACTCGGTAATTGTCCTAATGGAACGCGTCATCTTCAAGACAACTAAAGTATTAGTCTCTGATAATGGACCGGCCTGCTTTCTGTAGCGAAAAGCTCAGAAGATGGGCCGAACAGAGAGGCATCACTCTAAGGTTTTCCACTCCGTACCATCCGAAAGGCAATGCACTCGCAGAAAGGTTAATTTGCGACCTCAAGAAGTATTTGAATTTATACCCTACCTTCCCTGGTGGATGGAAATATGCCTTGGAAGCTGCAGTGACTCACCACAATAACACCTACACGAAGGGGTTGGGCTGCAGTCCATACTTTTGTGCAATAGGAACAAGTCCTTGGCTTCCTGCAGATCATCAGTTAGGAATCGCCGGCCGCGTTATTCTTCTAGAGACCCCCAAGACAGCCTAACAGCAAATGAAATATAAATTTGGAATGAAGAGAAACTTCGACAATAGGCACTATCGTAAGTAGCCTGTGGTTGCACAAGGAAGTTTTTTACTGGTCAAGAAAAGACTGAGCGGCTCCAAGTGCCAATTTAGTGGTCCATGCATGGTCACCAAAACGGCAAGCCAGCAAGGAATCCGCAAGTCAGTGTACTACGAGACTCCGGCGAAGACGATCGAAGTTAGCTCCGTTAGGAACATCATCCCGTACCATCCCAGGAGGGATGGAGTCAGATGCCCCGGAGAATGTGGAGTGCCGTCAAGACGAAGTCGAAGTGGCGTGAGTACCGGAGGAGAAGAAGAAGAGAAAGAAGAAGTTCAATAAAATGGAGGAACGGCTTTATCCGTCTCCGTTGAGTTCTTGACAACGGTAATATCGCCAATTGAACAATGTGAGTCATGAATGAAGGCAGGTATGTCGAAGTTATCAGTTGTGAATACCGATTGAAAATATTCATTGAATGCGGTGGCGATAATTAATGGGTCAGTGGAAGGTACATTATTTATAACGGTATTTGTGGAGGATGACCTGGGTAGAATTAAAGCCCAAAATTTCCTATGGTTACTCTTCATTAGATCTTGCAATGTAACGCTGATGTAGAAGTCTTTTGATGAATTTATTTTGAGGCGAAGTTCCTCCTCGGCGACATTAAATTCGGCTATTTTAAGGGGGTCGCCGTTTCGTTTTAAGCGCCTTAACCCAGCAACACGACGCGACAAGTGAAGCATGTCACGAGAAATCCAGGGCAGATGAGGATGTTTCTTTTTTGTCTTCAGAGGGACGAAGCGCTGGATGCAGCTTGTCACAATCATTTGAAAAGAGGCCACCAAGAAATTCACATCATTATATTCGCTGAGCCGTTCGAAATCATCAAAAGAATCACATAGGAGATCAATAATAGACGTATCATCAGCGCGTGAATAATCAGGGAAAGTAGAATAAACAAAAGGATTGTTACGAACTGGAACAGAAATGGGTATAAGAACGGCCTCGTGGTCTGAAATACCACCTGTAACTTCGCATTCGAAACCATTATCTAAAACTAAATCTAAAACTGCAGCACCTCTTGTGTTTGCGTCAACAACTTGTTTTAAACCAAAACACAATGAAAAATCTAACAGCGCTTTGCTTTTTTCCACATCATAGCCGGTGAGCGATAAAGATGGCCACAAAATACCGGTGGCGTTGAAATCTCCAAGACAGATCACGCGTGAAGAAGACGCTCGTGCATGAATGTCGTTAAAGCGAGCAGCTGAGCTATGTTCTATGACGGCGGGCGGTAGATAACGCCAAATACCTATAGAAATGTTTCCGAGAAAGAGCTTACACCAAACTGATTCGGTATCAGGTGTGTTGCGGAGTATTGAAAATTTAAGGCCAGACCGCAAAAATAATGCGACGCCACCTCCTCTTCCATGACGTCTATCAGTTCTAACTGTAAAACCTGGAGGTGTTATTTCGCTATAAAATATGTCATCATGCAACCATGTTTCCGTTACTCCAGAAAAATGTGGTGAATGGGCGGAAATCAGCGAAAGAGAATTTGGAAACTTGTCAATCAAACTTCTGGCATTAACATTTAAGACGCGTAGGGTATACAATGTTATACATGTATACTGCCTATACGTGTAATTACTGCTTTGTCTTCTACACTGTGCTTGTTTTTCAACCACTTGATCTCGCGGTGGTGTTCTTATGTATGTATGAAGAGGCTTTTGTGGACTCCTTCATTCCTGTTTGATGGGCGACCGTCCTATGGTTACTGGACTGTGCTTTCAGGGCTGGTGCCCATAGATGATAGAATCTTTGTGCGCTTTAGTTTGTTCGCGTATTGGGTTCTTTTATATTTTCTTCCTCCTTCATTTTATTCTATTGTTGTTACTTGCATAACTAAACTGGATAGCCGCTCTGACGTAGCCTTCTTTCCAATGTTCCTACATCTAAACAGAAAAGAAAGTATCTTCATTTAAGTAGAACAAATTCTGCTTGGCTGCTTCCAGTGACGAGGTATTGGCCTTCATTGGTTTGTTTTAACTGCACTTAATTCAGCTTAATCGGTCCGCGTGCGAGTGCTTTGGCTATACTAAATGTTTGCTGCATTCGAACAAAACAAATTCAGTTCAGGAGCTCTGGATGGGAATACAACTGCTATTGTATCTTTGTGAAATTTCAATGCAAGCCACCCAGCTCAGTTTTTCATAACATATGCTTTGGCGTCCTCCGCACAGGGGAGTTATAAACTTGAGTTTACCCAAAGGTGAAGCTCTCTGTTAGGTTACCTGTTTAACCCTTTAACTGGCAAGATAAGAAAGACTTGACCTAGAATGATTTTATTCTTTCAGTTCTTCTTACTTTGCTCAAATACATACCAATTGAAATATTAAACGGTTTCTCTGACAACTAAGCTAGATACAGTAGGTCAAAACTATTGTTGACGAGGTGGTGACACCTAAATGTATGGCCCAAAACTGGTGCCTGTTACTTGCTTTGGCAAGGTTAATGTGTGTTCTTGAGATCTACCTTTATGAAGTTAAGGAATAAGAGCTTGCTTAAAAAAAGAAAAAAAAATCGCATTGACCAGAATATGATCCTCACGTGCGCTAAGAAGATAACGACGAAGCCTTCAGGTTTTGTGACCAATACATCTGCTGCTGCTCAATTTTTATTGCAAAAACAATTATATGGACACTCAAAGCGGATTTCTGCCGTCGGCGTCGTCGTCGCCGTGAGGTTCCGTATGACATCCAACGGCGATGAAATCGTCGCCGCGCGCCGTATGCTTTATGTGCGAGTGAAATGCGCGCGAGGGCGCGAGGGACGCGCGCTTTCACGGGGAGCGAACGCAGGGTGGAGAGCAAACGCGCGTTCTGCGCCGTGCTCCCTGAAAGGCTGCAGAATTATGCGTCTCTTTCCTCCTTTACAATCAGTATATATATATATATATATATATATATATATATATATATATATATATATAGAGAGAGAGAGAGAGAGAGACAGCAAACGCGACTTCCCCCGTCGCGCGAAAGGCCGGGGGGGGACGGGAGGAAGGGAGGGGATGCGACGTTTAGCTGCGGCACCAAATGCCTAAATAAATAAAGACGTTGCGAGGCGAGAAGGTGGTAAGGGCTTCCGACGCTGATCGACGAGTGTCCCGTTCTGATCTCGTGGAAAACCTCCGAGCCGCCCCCAGAGGCACCGGCAACGCCGCGCGCGTTCGATGCGAACGCGGGCAAAACGTTGACGGCGTCGACAACGGTTCTGCGCATTGCTGGTGCTGCTGCATATCCAAGTTTATACAGCTGATGTATAGCTCTCTACTAATTTGCTATCGCAACTGATTCTTCGCCTTTCGGGTGAAACTGCGGCATTTTATTGAATACCACTGTTCAGCATGCACATAAATAAGGGTAAATTGAAAAGCACAGACTAATATTTGGATTTGTCTAGTTATTTCAGATGATTTTGTTAGGTCAACAATATTGTTGAGCTGCCAGTTAAAGGGTTAATGCTGGCGGCGAAAGAAAGTTTGAAATAAGATGCCTTTCATGATTCGAACCTACGCCATACCAAGATAAGGACAAGACTGAAAGAAATAATTTTTGAAATGATGTAACACGAAAGGCTGCGGAACAAAGAATGTACAAAAGGCAAGTATTCTTCCCCGTGATGATTCCCCTGCACTATAACGGTGGTAGCTAGTGCTTTTACGCTGTGCAGGTGCACATTTTCACTTCTTAATCAAGCATCCGTAAAAGTACCCTAAAGAATGATGACGTCGCTGTTGTTTTGATAATTTAGACCGTATTCCGTAATCATTAAAGATAACATCATCAGTAATACAACCTGAAGCGACAATTTTAGCCATTCAGTGCTAATTATTGAGTCATGATTGGCATAGCGTGACGCTTTGTTCAGCCCTGACGTATGAGTTCTTCATGTATATTTCTCTCTCAAAAATTTTCGCAAAGCAGGACGCGAAATAAGCGAGGCATTAAAGTAAGTGTAGCAGTTACACTCGAGTGCTATATGTGTGTCTCGAATAAAGGTTACCACTACTACAGTTTGCTCGGCAGTTGCAGTCGATTCAACATCGCTATTTCGACATGCCAGAACTCTGTTCGAAACTTGCCGTACTGCTGGCACTTGCCATGGCTACCAGGGTTAATTGAAGTTTAACACAAGTGAAGCTTGTCACCGCCCAATTATCACCTGTTCGAAAGAAAGAAAATCATCTCCCCATTCAGCCACCAAGTTGTGCGGGGACGTCTGCTTACCTTGGGGCCGTTCGGGCTTATGACGCTGTCTGAAAATAAATTTCTTCGTGTGCCCTTCAGCTCTACGTATAAACCGTGAGTGATGTCTTTTAGTTCACAAAAAAGCCACTGATGTAGTTCGTGATGTAGAAGGCAGGCCTGGGGATCGCAAACTTGATCCACAACCGCAAACTTCTTTGCTACAGATTACGTGTGTGATGCGTTCAAGTTAAAGAAACATTATGGGGTTTTAAGAGCCAGGACCACGATCTGATTACGAGGCATGCCGTAGGGGGGGGGGGGGGGGGGGGGCTCCTGAATAATTTGGACCACCTGGGGTTCTTTAACGGGCGCCTAAATTTAAGTACACGGGTTTTTCCTGCATTTCGCCCCCCTCCAAATGCGGCGGCCGGGGCCGGGATTTTACGCGTTCAAGTGATAAGTGGCTATGCTACGCACAAAAAAGTGCGCTTTTCAAAAACTTTTTACGAGAGCATATCCTGAAACTTGTTTTCGAGGGCGTAATTAATGTGAAGCGCAGATTCACGAGCACTTACTACCGTACACATGGCCGGTGTTACCGGTTGTCATGGGCCGTCGCCTAACCATCGATTCACTTTATCGTGAAAGAGACGCAATGTTGGTAATGCACAGATGTGATGATGATAAAAGAAACTACATTAATGACGTCCTTACGAACAACACCAACGTAATGCATAAAACGTAGCAATTTTCGAGAACGCGTTCGGTGATGATATCGTAAATGTAAAGGGGCGACCGAAGTGCTTTGGGAGAAAGACAAGTAAACGTCACGTAAAAGCATGATGTGGCAACCCTTGCGGTAGGGCACCCTTGTGCTCTCGGAACACTCTAAGCACTTAGTGAATTTCAAGACAATCTTGCAGTTTGCCCGAGTGGTATTTATCGGGATCGATGGACACCGTCGAAAGCTATGAGCTAGCGGTAACGACTTCGCATACCCGATTGATCGCCCATTGAGACGTCAGAAGCGTGCTGTACGAAGCGCACGCGCAGGAAATTTTTCTCATCTGTGATAGACAGGTATAAGACTTGCCTTTCAGTGAGCCGTAAATGAAGGAACAATAAAATACTGTATTTAAACAATAAAGGCAATTTTTAAATAAGGCAAGACTGCTATCCTTATACTGTGTTGTTGAAAGACTCCCAGGAATTGTTTTGGGGGAAGAGATAATATGCAGAGGAAACAGCGAGTGAAGCCCGTTGTTCGCTCGTGCCAACATTGCTGCCGCCCAAGGCAAGGCAGAGATGACGTCACTGCCATGTCATCAGGAACATGGTGGCTATTTTTTTAAACTTGTGTCTTGTTCCTGTAGACAAGGAAAATAATTGAATCATCTGACGTTCAGAACTTCTGTCCTTGTCTTGAATTTAGCAGAATTTTCTTTTAACCTTAATGAGCCGTAATGGACCGCGACCACATGTTTTCAAGTCTGACTGCCACCTGGGGGTAATAACTCATACCACAGATACTTTCATTGCAGAGAACAAGCTATGGACTACGTAATAGGGGGCACTTCATCCTTGTTATGTCATGGAGCAAACTTTCGATAATAAAAGAAACATCCACTCCGCGAAGTAAAATCGATCTTTTCGGACGAATGAACGCGCCGCGCGAGCATTCGTTCTGCACTTGTTGAGGCGAAATCCTTAGATGTGTATGTTGGCGGTGACCTATTCGTGTCCTTGCAGTGACCTTGGTGAAACCGTGCCATGACGAAAAATGGCCAACGCCGCAAAGAGTAAAAACACGTCTAAAAGGCTGCGATTGACGTCACATTTACCAGGAAGGTTACTCTAAACAAAGTAAGTTAGTGGCATTTGAAAATAAAATTTGGTAAATTTCGGTCTGGGTGGGAATCGAACTCGGGCCTCCGCGGTGCCAGACGAGCAAGCTTCGCTGAAGCCACCGCTGTTTTTTTTATTTCTTACATGGTATTTAATGCGTCATGCATATGCGAGAAATGTACTATACGCGACAAACATGCAAGCACTAGCCAACACATCTCGTATTCATGGCCTCGAAAGGATCTATAAATCCCGTTGAGCACACCATGCACTACACAAAAACTACAAGTAATTTTGAACTTTAAAAGGTGGCAACGACGAGCAGCTAATCAAGAGATGGTACCCGTCCGGTTGGAACTCTGTGACGTCATAGATATCCTTCACGTGGTCAATCATTTGAGCATATTGAAATTTAAACGAAACAACAGGTTCAGCGTTGCGGTCCAACATGCGTGTCTTCCATAAGGTATGTAGTCCAATAAGGAAAAACAAATAAAATGGCACGTCTTCTTCGTGGGGTACAATCAAGTATCGGATTGTATGCTGATGCAAAATGAAATCTTTCTTAAGAGTTCTTTGAAAGACATCCCCAAAAAATATTGCATCTTTACAACTTATGAAGCAATACTCTATATCGCAAAGGCGACCATTCACAGCGGATACAAAAAATGCCTTTTTTGTGTAACCATGTTTTCACAGGTAACATTTCATTGTGTAACTTAAAGAAAAATGTTTTTGTACATGGGGATAAAGGCATCTTGCGGACTCGCTGAAGTACGTCATGCCCTGGCAGACTGGGGAATGTAGAGTGGTAAAGGGAGGTGGGAAAATCGTCAATATCAAATCTGTTATTTTCTCCACGTTGTGTAGAGATACTCAGTAGAAAACCGAACTAAGAGGAGTTGCACTGCGGAATACACTCCATACATCAAACACCACAAACAAGGTCGTTCAGAATGCTCGGATGAAACTACCAGGTTGGGCACTGACTGAGTTAACTTGTATGAATGACCGTAGTCATCATCATCATCATCAGCCTATATTTATGTCCACTGCAGGACGAAGGCCTCTCCCTGTGATCTCCAATTACCCCTGTCTTGCGCTAGGTGATTCCAAATTGCGCCTGTAAATTTCCTAACTTCATCACCCCACCTAATTTTCTGCCGTCTTCGACTGCGCTTCCCTTCTCGTGGTATCCACTCTGTAACTCTAATGGAACACCTGTTTTACATGGCCTGCCCAGCTCAATTTTTTTCCGCCTAATGTCAACTAGAATATCGGCTATCCCCGTTTGTTCTCTGATTCACACTCCTCCCTCTTCTTGCCTCTCAAAGTTAGGCCTAACATTTTTTGTTCCATCGCTCTTTGTGCGGTCCTTAACTTGTTCTCGAGCTTCTTTGTTAACCTCCAAGTTTAGGCTCCATATGTTAGCACCGGTAGAATGTAATGATTGTACACTTTTCTTTTCAACGAATGTGGTAAGCTCCCAGTCAGGATTTGCCAATGCCTGCCGTATGCAGTTCAACCCAATTTTATAGTTCTCTAAATTTCTTTCTCATGATCAGGGTCGCCTGTGAGTAATTGACCTAGATAAACGTGCTCCTTTACCGACTCTAGAGGCTGACTGGCGATCCTCAATTCTTGTTCCCTTGCCAGGCTACTGAACATTATGTTTGTCTTCTGCATCTTCAACCCCACTCTTGCACTTTCTCGGTTAAGGTACTCAATCATTTGCTGTAATTTGCCCCCATTGTTGCTGAATATATAGACAATGTCATCTGCAAACCAAAGGTTGCTGATATATTCGCCGTTTATCATCCCTCCTAAGCCTTCCCAGCTTAAGACCTTGAATACTTCTAAGCATGCAGTGAATAGCATCGGAGCGATTGTGTCTCCTTGCTTTACCCCTTTCTTGATAGGTATATTTCTACATTTCTTGTGGAGAACCAAGGTTGTTGTGCAATCTTTGTAGATAGTTGCCAAGATATTCCCGTATGACTCCCGTACTCCTTGATTGCGCAATGCCTCTATGACTGCTGGTATCTCTACTGAATCAAATGCTTTTTTATATTCTATGAAAGCCGTATAGAGAGGTTCATTGTACCCCGCATATTTATCTACTACCTGATTGATGACATGGATATGATCCATCGTAGAATATTCCTTCCTGAAGCCAGCCTGTTCTCTTGGTTGGCTGAAGTCAAATGTTGCCCTGATTCTATTGGAAATAACCGTAGTATTGGGTGTAAAATACCTCGAAAAAAGGGGAAACGACAAACAATCTGTCGCACAAATAGACGCACCAGACCAAGTCTACCAGCACACACGGGTCTAAATATATTATATCGCTTCATAGCTCATAGGTAGAAAATGACACAAAAGTGGCGAATATTCTATGAAAGCGTTGAATGTAAGTCCGGGCACAATGAAGTATCTGCAATACATAGAATATCTTTGTAGCCAGGAACAAGTTACATGTTGCCGCCCTACCAAATATTGAAAGGCGGTGTGGCGTAAATGTATCCGCATGGCGTTGATGTGCCGGTACACGTTCTCACCAGACATGTGCGCTACGCTTATACGCATCAAATGGAACATCAAGATATTTAGGTGGCATGATTGTTAATTCTATACCAGCATAGTAAGTCGGAAAAAGTGGAGCTGGGCAGGTCATGTAATGCGTAGGATGGATAACTGGTGGACCATTATAGTTACAGAATGGATACCAAGAGAAGAGAAGTGGAGGACGGAAGAAACCTAGGTGGCGTGATGGAGTTAGGAAATTCGCAAGCGCAAGTTGGAATCAGGTAGCGCAAGACAGGGTTACCTAATTGGAGATCGCAGGGAGAGGCCTTGTCCTGCAGTGGACATAAATGTAGGCTGATGATGATAGTGAGTCGGCGTACAAGCTCATAAACCAAATCATGGACCTGAGCTTTTTGACCAATTTATCTGGGCACCAGAAGCCATGCCAAATTTTCAGTCAATCTGAATTTTCAATCAATCAATACTCGGTCTGTCTGAGGAGAAAAAGGCAAGGTCATCTGAGTCAAAGTCATACTTGGAGTTCGTTTCCCAAAATGTTAAAACCGTGAATGCCACTGCACTTTAGAATACTTATACACAATGGCTCTAAATAAAGGGCAAATAGAAGTGGCGATAACGGACAACCCTTTCACAGAAGGAAGAAAGACGCCGGCTCGGACATATTTTCATTAACAATGATACTGGTAGAACAGTTAGTGTAGCACATGCGAACACCTTTGTAAACAACGGAGCCAAATTAACGTATTGTAGAAGCTTGAAAAGAAACGTGTGGTTGAATCGGTCAAATGCTCTTGCTAAATCGGTTTGAAGGAGTTGAAAGTGATCAGAGTGCGATGAGCAATACTGAAGAGCTGTTCGTACTAGACATAAGTTTGTTTGTATGGTGAGATCCGAACGGGACACTCGTCGAACAGCGTCAGAAGTCTGGTGAGATCTAATAAGTAATGGCATTGTACACTGGAGTCAATTAGATAAGGCTTTTGTATAAATTTTGTAGTCTGCATTCGTCAGTGTAATGGGTCTATAGCATTCTACAGACCACCGTTTTTTTACAGCGAAGCTATTAAGGGCTAGGGTCCTCCAGAGTTGTGTCCGCCTGTGGAAATAAACTATCATCAGCATTTGGCTCAAGCGTCGTCGTCTTTTTGAACGCACGGCCCCTCCTCCCTCCCGGCCGGCTGAGCCCCCATTATCTCCTTTTGCGCCAGTAGACCTCCTTTTATTTCCCCCCTTAGTAGAGTTGGCCCCGGCTGCGAGGCTAGCGCGGCAAACCTGCCGGAAGTTGCACCCGACTAGAGTTGAGCCTTGCTGGGAGGCTAGCGAGGCAAGGCCGGCGGTGCTGCTTCTTTTCGTCCCTCGCCTCTGCTGTTGACGCGCTCTCTTTTCCTTACCCCTCCGACTGCTCCGCGTGCGTCTATGGACAGGACCGCTCATAAATGAAAGGAAGGCGAAGAGGGCGCGGTGCCCGATGGCGGGTGAGAGATAGGTAGCTGCCACGCATGACTGTGCTTGTGTGTGCTCGCTCTCCGACTGCGGCGCATGCGCGCAGCCATGCCGGCCTCGGCCGCCTGTGCTACCTAAAGTCCCTATATAAGGGACTTTAGTGCTACCGGGTGTCTCCGGGCTGCCGACAGTCTTCTTTTTTAACGCGAGAGCGTTAAGGGCCCCGTGTCACAGAAAATCCAGCGTCGGCGTGTATGCCGGCGTCCGTGACGGAGAAAATAATCCTCAGCCACCCCGACCGCGCAGGCTCTCCAAGTGGTGCAAGGTTTTGGTGAACAAAAATTGAATTTCTCACAGTGAAATCCGTCAGAGAAACGGTAAAGTACGACATAACCACATCCTACTGACATGGTGGCGTTGGATTGTAATTTGAATGTACGAGGAAACATAAATCGGTTACGTGGAAACTCAAACACAAACACCTTTTCCAGCATTTCTACCACACCAACACGAAGCGCTCGAGTAACTTACTTGCGAAAATGCTACCCAGATGGCACTCGCATGCTGGGCAGGTTAGGGAGCCTACATGCAACGCCGTTTTATTAGTATAGTGCCTAGAATATACTTACTCTAGGCACTATATTATTAGGGTGGTGACAACACCAACATTTTGACTATTTACCGCCAAATTTGGTGGGTAGCCATTTTGGTCCCCAGTCTTTCTGCCTTTTTTTGTCACGCTCTGATGTACTCATGTTTTCACGCGATCTATTAAATTTCTTTAATTTAGTTTTGCGCCAACGCGCACAATAAACCTGCATACATCTTTAATATACTAGTTGCCTTTGCCTTTTATTTTAACACATCAAACATACTTTTCTATTGCATGTCGTGCGACACATATAAAGCAACAAGTTATAAGGCACGATGGGGTGCTCGTGGTAGGATTATCTCACGCCAAGAATGTGAACTGCATTAAGCATTGTCGTTGCCTTCGAGTTGTACATAATATATAAAGGGTGCTTTTCGAAGTGTGCTGTAATAAAGACTGTCCTTACTAGTTTGTTTAACTAAAAAGTTGTCGCAGTTTCACCTGAAAGGCAAAGCATCAATTGCGATAGCAAATTTGTAGAGAGCTATACGGAGTAATGATATTAGCTTTATCAGCTGTATAAACTTGGACATGCAGCAGCACCGGCAACACGCAGAACTGCTGTCGACGCCGTCGGCGTTTTGCCCGCGTTCGCTCAAAATGCGTGCGGCGTTGGTGGCTGTTGCCGGAGCCTCTGATATAAATAGGCACTTGGTGCCACAGCTAAACGTCGCCTCTCTTTCCTCCCCTCCCCCCCCTCCCCACGGCCTCTCGCGCGTCGGAAGAAGACGCGTGTTGCTCCACATATATGGTGATTGTAAAGGAGGAAAGAGACGCCTACTTCTGCAACCCTTAAGCGAGCACGGCGCAGAACGCGCGTTTGTTCTCCGCCGTGCGTTCACTCCCCGTGAAAGCGCGCGCCCCTCGCGCCCTTTCACTCGCACATACAGCGTTCGGCACGCGGCGACGATTTCATCTTCATTGACGTCATACGGAACCTCACGGCGACGGCGACGGCGACGCCGACGGCAGAAATCTGCTTTTGAGTGTCCATATAATTGCTATCGCAATAAAACGTAGATGTGCCGTGTACGGCGCTCAGACGCGCCACTTGTCTCTGGCTGCTGAGGCCAAAGTATATTAAAAGAAGTTAATTGATTTGACGTCACCGAGGGTTGCGGGAAATGTGGTCTGTAGGCTGGTCTTTCGCCATTTTGTGCCCCAGATTTAACCCGCCAATTTAGCTGGTGGCGGCAAGCACCCTTAAACGGCGTTGCGTGTAGGCTTCCTAGGGCCGGTCAAATTGAGACTTCGACTGCCTAATGCGTTTTGAACACGCGCGCGCGTCGGGGCAATAGCAAACAACTAATAAAATAAAAAGAAAGGTGCTAGGTCCTTCACATTTTAATATAAGACGACTTATATTGCCCCGGGAAAAACGATTTCCCAGCTATGCATTTCTGTTTAAAAGTGAATCCGACTACAAGGGGATTGGTGTAAGCTTGGTCTTTGTAAGCTGGCTTTCCCACGTTCTGTGTTGCAGTGAATGAAAGAAAAATGTGATGCGAACGGGGCCCGACAAGGCTAGCACGTTCCACCCTTAAAGGCCAAGCTTAAGCGCCCTCCAATTTTTTCACAGTGAAGGTGTTAAGGGCTAATTCCCCCAGGATCGAGTCCGCGTGTAGAAAAGCCACGCGACCTACTGGGAGAGGAGGAAAAGAAGAGCTCAACCCTGTGAGAATGCTGTGAGAGGGTGCAGATGAAAAGGAGAACGGGGAGGGGGTTGACGTAAGTCGCGCCGTCCAGTACTTACGTTTGAGGGGGAGAGCGTGAGGCGCGCCAACCAATGGCGGTGTACGAAAAAAGTTCGTCAACGGAGAAGTGGCATGTGAGAGGAGTACGCGTTAGCCTTAATTCAACATACGGAGCTTTAGTCAAGGACTCTTGTCTGGGAACGTCGTAGAAAAGCGTGAGGAACGCGCTAAGAATGCCGTCGCGCGTCGACGCCGAAGCGTCCCATCCCCCGCAACGCGCTAAGAACGCCTACGCCCGCGTACAACGAGCCAGTTCTTTCAGAGCCGGGTTTTGTATAGCCATCGTCTAAGTATTAAAAAATTCCTTATTGTGCTACTCGGAGCGGCACCGAAGCCTCTTTCCCGACTACGTAGCGCAGGGGTCGGTTTACCGACTCCTTCGTGTGCCGGCGCCAGGTGCGCTGAGGACGTTCCGATCATTATAATTCGTTATCGCTCTTTAGCGCCTTATCCATTCACATAGAACAATTATGAACCGTGATCAAGCGCACCCTGGTGGTGGCTGCGTTTGGCGCCGCCGCGAGGGCCGTATGTTGAAAGCGATGTGCGATGGCGACAGAGAGCGCCGACTGCTGACAGCCTCGTGTGCTCTGTGTTCTCGCCGCTGAGTTCGCGTTGAAGCAAGATGCAGCGCGATAGTCAATTCGCTCGCTGATGTGGGCAATATCTTGAAAGCGATCGTCTTACGGGACGGACGAACGGTTTTTCTCGTCGGGTAAGCATAGAAATGCTTGTGCATATAATAATTGCCCAAATAATAGCGGAATTTCACTGGTAAACAAGCGCAATTACCTGCAGTAACGGTTGGAAATGATATTTTTTTCTACCACAGCTGATTATTGGTTCATTACGAATTTAACAGTGGAGCTGTTTAGGCCGGGCATAATGTGTCTGCTGAATCCAAAAATGTGGGACCCGCCGGGGTGGCTCAGTCAGCTAAGGCGTTGCGCTGCTGAGGACTGAGGTCGCGGGATCGAATCCTGGCCGCCGCGGCTGCATTTCGATGGAGGTGAAATGCAATAACGTGCGTTGTAGTGCACGTTAAAGAACCCCAGGAGGTCGAAATTAATCCGGAGCCCTCCACTACGGCATGCCTCATAATCAGAACTGGTTTTGGCACGTAAGACCCCCAAAAGAAGAAGAAAAACGTGGGCCGATCCTGGCGGTTGTGCCGAAAGGGTCCAAGCGCAATGGCACATACCCTTCTGAACTAGCGAAGCTGAGCCCGGCTAAGTCTAGCTAAGCATGGTTGGGAGTACTTAAGCTTAGTCAGTCATCGATAGCCAATCAATAGCGAATTGATAATCGATTAATAACCAATAAATTCCAGGAAATGCTGTGGATGACATGGTAGTGCTTAGCTTAGCCCAAATACGTGACCAATACCTTGTGATAGCCAATCAATAGCTCATTGTTAATCAATCTTGAAACTCGTCATTACAGGTAACAGCGATTGTACAATATGTCCAATTTCATGCGCATCTATGGAAAGACTAATCCATTTAATTACTCCACTCTTCCAAGAATCTTTGGAACGACATTCCTAACCACATAGTTTTTGAGAGGGACCAGGAAAATCTTCCGGCTTCTTCTTACTAAGCATTTTTCTTAATACTCCACATAATCTAACTTATTATTTTTGTCTATGCTTTTCCCTTTATTAATGTGCAACTACGCGGTAAATATTGTTTTCTTATAGTCTATGTCTTGCTCCCTCTGTAATTCTATTGATTATGTTTTTCTGTGTGAAATTTTGTTGTTGATTGAGCTGTCACTTCCAAAATTGTTCGGTTTGTTTCTTGTACATACTGTAACACTATATTACTGTATATTAACCCATTTCTTACCCGATATTTTTGTATATATATTCTCATGTGCATTTTACCTATTGTATAAGTTATCTTTGATTGTAGTCTCCCCCCTTACACAATGCCTCTAGGGGCCTGTAAGGTATTTTTAAATAAATAAATCAATAATCAATAAATTCCGCCACATGCTGGGGATGACTTGGTAGTGCTTAGCGTAGCCCAAAACCCAGGACTAGCTAGGGGCCCATCTATGGCCAGCTAGGGGCTGTCCGTTATCATTGTGCCTCTAGTGCAAGCTACGCTAAATTTTTTTTTCATTACTGATTATTTGTCTAAGGCACTGCCAATTGTGCCTCCTTAATTCCCCTCTCGTTTCGTTCTCTCTAAGTGGCCGACATTTGATCTAGCCCGCAAAGTGGGCGTGTGCAAATATGCCAATATCACCATCATTGTCACCTTGGAACGAAGAAGAAGGTCAAGATCGGTGCCGAGCAGTTCGTCATGATTTCGCCTCCTCCAGGGCGTCTTCTGCTTCAGTTAGTCGTAGCGGTCCTGGTACCCTGCCCGGGCAACGGACAGCTGCATCCGAAAAATCCGACGATCTACAAGATGGGTAAGACGATAAACGCCCGAATTGTCCGTTTTGCGCTGAACTTGGTATGTTGCGATGGGGCAGCTCCAATAAATGAAGAGCTGGTTCTAGGAATTGAAAAATACCTTTGGCTTTTCTCTATTCATAAAGGCCTGGCCGCCAGAGTCCCGCCACACTTAGGCGAGAGCTTCCGTGCACATTTTTATGCTTGAAATTCGAAATGATGCGTCACTAACAGCTCGCAAAAACAGCAGTGAAAGAACACACACAAAAAAAAGTGATAAGGCTGCCGCCACGGCCCCATGAGCTGGAAGTGATGGATGACGTAGACCGCACGGCTCCTCGGCACGACGTCCCAGGTTATGTGACGCCTGCGGCTGCTTGCGGCTAGTGCAACGGGTATTGTCTCTATATATTCCATAAGGGAGCAGAGCTGCACATAGTTCCACCATTTTGTTCCCACGCTATGCAGTAAGGTCGCTCATCACGCGTGCAGTAGCCGAACATAGAACAGCGTCTATATGCTTCTGGCTAATGCTGCGCAGTATCGTGTATCAATATCTCTATTTCCGATACATGAAAGGATGTATCGTGTATCTTAATATGCAATTATACTGCTATCGCAAAATCACCGTGATAAACTATAAACGTTGGCTGAACTCCGCTTGTCAAGCTAATACTGCTGCCACTAAGCCACCTGATTAACACTAAAGGCAGCGAAATTCTTTTATCTTTGCTCCAGATCCCTCCTGCGGTGGCAGGCGATGAGTTCTGCGCGTGCCTATTGGTGGAGCAGTCACGTGGGGGCGTTCACACTGTCTCGACAAAAACGAGCACGAGAACGTCTGCGTGCAGCTGACGTTTCGTATTTTTGATTTTTTTTTTTGCTTTATTGCAATTATATGGGTACTCCAAGCGCATTTCTCCTGCCGTCGTCATCGCCGTGATGTTCCGTATAAATTCCAAACACGATAACATCGTCACCGCGCGCTGCGTGGTATGTGCGACTGAAAGTTTCCGAGGGTCAGCCGACGATCGCCGTTCAATCTCGCGCGCGCGAGGGAGCGCCGTCTTCTGTGGTGCGCGAGGCACGGCGGTGACGCGAGGTAGGGAGCGAGGGGGGGGGGGGGGCGGCATTCTACTCCGCAGGCTGCAGCTTATACGGCGCGGCCGCGCGGGCGTCATATCTTGAAAGCGATCTGCGAGGTGGACAAAGTGCGCACCCACGCGGGCCTCATCTTCAAAGCGATTTGCGATGCGGTCGAAGTACGCCACGAAAAGTGCCGGTAGCTTCGGTAGTTTCGTATGCCCTGTGCTTTCGACGTTTAGCTCGCGTTGAAGCGAATCACAGCACGAAGGTCAATTCGTTCGCTGATGCTGCCGCGCTTCCTCACTCCAGGGTTCTTAAAGCGAGTTTCCTCGTTCATCGAGTGAGATGTGCTTATGTTTGCTTGTGCGCGCGTGACACCGTGCTTGTTAATTTAGTTAGTAAGCGAATGTTTACAAGTTCATACGGCCGATAAAACTACTATCTTTACACTTCGTATATCTGTCTACTAAGTTGCTATCGCAATCAATTCTTCGCCTTTCGAGCGAAACTGCGACTGTTTTAGTTGTGTCGGTGCCATGACACTCGCTCGTAGCCACCGTACTGTGCTGCAGACGCCAAGGCGTTCGGTGTCTTTCGCACAAATTATGATGCCGCTATAGTGTCGTTATCGAAGGTTCTCGTGCGTGGAGCGTTGTTACGAAGTCTGAAGAATGCAAGAATGGGGTTGCCTTGCGTCTAGTAGCTTTCACACATCAGGTCATTGCAGCTTGATGTGCTCTCTGTATACACGATGCATCGTAAAAAATGTCATACCAGCGTTGTTGTTTCTGTACACCTGTCCGGTGATCCGGTATTGCGTAAACGGTAATACGTTTACGGACAAAGTAAAACTCCTCAGCGGTATTTGGGACATAGTGCAGAGGCTTCTTATTGACTTCCTTATAACTGGATGGTGATACGCTCGCTCGTCGGCACGCAGAGCAGCGACTCCCATCAAGTACGAAAGCGACAAGCAAAAACCTTTGACAGCACAGCGTATAAAGAGCTTTCATGCTAAGCAGCTAAAAAATGTTTCGGAAATAAAATATTATACTTTGAGCAAGAAAGAGATATTAACAGACATTTCACTCAAATGAAACAAGGCTGTTGGTCGGATTTAAGAAATTTTCAAGCAAACATTTTTGTGCATACGCGTTTGCTGCTCCATTATATAGATCTATATTAAGAAATTTGCGAATGTATCGAAGTATCTTAAGATAGAAATGGGCAGTAACGTATCGAATAGAATAATTGCGGTAGTATCTTGTATCTCTATATCAAATACTTGTTGCCACAGTATCTTGTATCGTATCATGATACAATTGCAGAGTATCTTTGCGCATTACTGCTTCTGGCGCCATGCTATACTAATGTGAAATAGCATTTTTGGCGTATTTAGGCACGTTGAGCCTGTTGTCATATGTCCCTCAATCAATCTATCAATCAATCTATCAATCAATCAATGTATTTATCTGTCTGTTCATTCAATTCTATTAAAAATTTGTTCGCGGCACATTTAACGCTGTGTTGAAGGATCCCCCGACAAAAAAAAAAAAAGCTCTAAGCATACAGCTTCACGGAGGCCAGGGGCTCGGTACTTGGCAGGACTGACAACCCGCCGTGGTTGCTCAGTGGCAATGGTGTTGGGCTGCTGAGTACGAGGTCGCGGGATCGAATCCCGGCCACGGCGGTTGCATTTCGATGGGGGCGAAATGCGAAAACACCCGTGTACTTAAATTTAGGTGCACGTTAAAGAACCCCAGGTGGTCCAAATTTCCGGAGTCCCCACTACGGCGTGCCTCTAATCATATCGTGGTTCTGTCACGTCAAACCCCATATTTTATTTAATTTTTTTAGTAGTAACAATGAAGAAAGTGTTAATAACATGTGCATTCACTCGGATAAAATACACAATTTATATAGTACCATAGTACAAGCATGGTACTATATTATGGTACACAAGCTTCAAGTATAAAATACAAGAAGCGCAGACTGTTGGGTCAGTTGGTGCATCATGTAGTGCCGTTGAGCGGAATTACGGGCAGGAAGAGACTTGCCAATGTTGAAGATTGGCCGTGTTAGTAAAACATACTAGAGGTTGGATTGCGCAACATTTTGACGAGACACACAGAAAAGAAACACACACCACAGAGTGCTACTTTGGACAAGCAGACATGGTGCGGCAGTCGAAAGTCACTCTGATTGGCTTCTCCTGCTTTCGGGAAATACAATTCCTTAGGTAACACCAAGAAGCCTCCCCCTTTATCCGCCGGAACTAAGGCCACCGAATGCTCCCTTTAGGATGGACACTTCTTTTTTGACAGGAACAACGCTCTTAGGTGGCTTGCCTCTCACTAAAGCGTCGATGCCTTCGGACAAACAGCGGCCAGTTTCCCTTTCCGGTACCAACTTTTAGACGTGCTTGACGATACCCAGAAGGGCCGGCGGTTACAGCTTAGGTTGAACGGCAAACTTTGGCCCCCTCGAGAGAACGTCCTGGATAGGTTCCGGTAGCCATGTAGTCACGGCATGTCATGGCATGATTGTCATGACATGTCATTTCATTCATGTAACGCATGCTTGTCATGTTATTTCTGTTCTGTCGTGCATGCAGTGCCTTTTTCATGTCACGCGTGTCATGTGTGGTCATTACATTTCATGTCATTCACGTAATGCCCGTCAGGATAGTATGTCACCCATATCACGTCATGACATGCCATGCGGTCATGCCAATCATGTCACGTCACGCTATTCATGACATTGCATGCCATTCATGTCATGTCGCGAGTGTTACGGAATCAGTGGATTGCGATGTTGATGTAATCGAAGTTAACAAAAAAAAAAAAAAATCCGCGTCACGTCCGTGAAGCTGGCTTCCCTGCAGCGCAGCTGAATATTTGACGTCATTTTATTGCGATTAATCATAATGGACACTCCAGGCGCATTTCTGCCGTCGCCGCTGACGACGGCGGCGGTGCCGCCGCGCTTCCTCGCTCCAGCGTTTTGACAGCGAGTTTCCGCGGTCATCGAGTGAGATATGTTCATGTTGGCTTGTCCGCGTGTGACACCGTGCTTGCTCATTTAGTTAGTATGCCTATCTTTACAAGTTGATAGGGTCGATAAAACTGCTGTCGTTACTTCGTATAGCTATCAACTAATTTGCGGTCGGAATCGATCGCTTCGCCTTTAGGGAGGAACTGCGACTTTTAAAAGCCGTTATGGCGCTCGGCGAATAGCGGCGCGAGCGGCGAAGGGAAAATATATGCCAAACGCTGCTCCCGTTGAGGGAATATAGCAAGTTGGAATCACCTAGCGTAAGACAGAGGTAATTCGAGATCGCAGGGAGAGGCATTCGTACGGCAGTGGACATAGGCTGATGCGGATAATGATGGTGATAGGGACCCTACTTATGGCTGCGTACGGCGCGCTGAAAGATTTAGGAGGCTGGGATTTGCGTCATATGCGCTCATCATCAGATGCACGCATCGTCAGCTTAGGTGCCATTTGAAAGCTTCTAATAAGAAAATTGGGCAATTGCCATTTCTTTTGAACTACAGCGCGACAGAAAGACAGCGGACAAGAACGAAGTGAACACGCAAAGCACTAGTTAATAATGAATCCACACCAGCTCGCCCGACTTCCAGTTGTTAATATCAGGAATTATCATTTCTGTAGCTTTGCCAAGATTGCTTCAAGAAAATATACTATCACCAATTTAGCCAAAGTGAAACGTAGCCAAGTTGGCCTTTAAGGGCTGATTGATGTGAATGAGTACGTATTAGTTATTACGGCGCTGCAAATGTCATGCTCTACTGCAGTGCTGTCTAAATGGCGTTTTCCAATAAGCGGACAGAAGCTTCAGAACATTTATAAACGTGCTCTTAGTGATAGTTTTCGCGCAATGGAAAACGCCATCGGATATAAATCGAAACTCACGTGCTCAAATTTATTACGGGCATTTATTACACGCCTTTGTCACTGAGCGTGACAAAGGCGTGTTCGATGAAAGTGGTCAGGATGTGGCGCGTCAATAAGGCCCCTGTGATCCCTTGTGTGGCCAGTGTCGCTGAACCAGAACTGTGGCACGAGGTTTGGCAACGGGTCGCTTAACAACGCCACCGAGCCGCTCTCGTCGGCCATCGTGACGGCGACGCAGTTCCGCGACCGTAGGGCGGCAACCACCGACGGCTGCAGCACGGAGATCGGGGCCTCGTCCAGCGAGAGCATGATCGTCTCCCTCGTCGAGATGAACCTGCGACAGGGTTTGCTCAACGACTCCTGCATCGACTACGTCAACGTAAGCGACAGGACGTCTTTTGAGTGGACAGCGTACCCACACGAATATGCTAGCTGCCGTGATTCTGCGCTTGCGTCTTTTGCTTGCTGTCCAATTTCACGCGCGCGCGTCACTCGTAGACACCGACGAGAACGTTCCTCGAAGCTCGCCTGTTCCAAGTTCTTTTTGGGATTTGAACACTTTAAACATAATATTAACGTTGTTGTAATGGACGCGTGTATAGCGCACAAACGATCGGCTCACATTTTGCGCACAGCGGACTTAAGCACCAGTGAAACTCGCGAAGAACTAATCATTTCTTAAAAGAAAGATTCTGGGGTTTTTCGTACCAAGACCGCAATACGGTTTTAATACAAGCCCTAGTGGGAAACTCGGAATTAATTTTTTGACCACCTCGGGTTTTTGCCTTCTTGAAAGGTGTCCTGTACCAGCCCTTGGGATTGGTGAAAAAACGCAATCCACGGATAGCAAACACTGCTGTGAACATCTGAGCCAAATTTTGTAGTCGTGCGCGGCGCGTGGAGCTCGCAAGTGGAGCGCGAAGTCACCTTTTTTTCAAACGCTTTTTTTTCAACAGAAGCCTGCTCCTCACTCATTTCTGGGGCGCTATAACGTAAAATAATTCCAAACTGTTTTGACTCCAAACTCCTCACGTCAAATTTACGTAACCACCGACGCAAGCATCGGGCGGTGACCCGCAGCGTTGTCTGAACAACCCAATCAAACACTCTCCTCGTTAATAAGAGGTGCCTTTTGCTCGCTTTCAAAACCAATAACATTGTCTACACTCAGCGGTTTTTCTTATCTAATTGGCTGACAAGAGGCGAGGAGCACGCTCTAGTGGAGAGGGTTTCGATGGGGCCGAGCCAGCACAGTGAAAATAGATAACCGCATGAAGAGGGTGGTGCCGGCTTCACCGATTGGCCCGCGTCGCCTTACTTAGCTTGCGGTGGCTGGTCGAAAGTTGCGGCGGTGTGCAACGGAAGGATAAGAATGCAGCACGGTGTAAGATATATACTCTTTAGGTGAGGACACTCACCAGACTCGATCGACCAGATAAAGTAGCAAAGGCGCGCGCCGATCGACCCGGTGACGGCAGCGGATACCTATCGGCAGTACGACGCAACTTAACACAGAAAGCTTTTTGTTGGTTTAATCTCCCGTTGTTATAGCAACCGGCGGTTCGCGGCAGATCAGAAATGATTGAGTGACGCACGAAAGTAGGTCACCGGGGAGAGGGCATGCGCGCGTTCCTTGTCGGCGCACGCTCTCGCCTGCGTTCTAACTGAAGTTGCATCGTTCCGCTGATAGGTATCCGCTGCCGTCACCACCACGATAGACGTGCGCCATTGCTACTTTATCTAGTCGATCGCGTCTAGCAAGGAAGCCGAGAAGTGTCCCCACCTAAAAAGTATGTATCTTACGCCGTGGGATGCAGCTAAAACGGATTTTCAGCAAGGAAGAGTTGGCAGAGCGATGTCGTATGCATGCCGAAAGGGAACGATAACGTTTTACTGCCACGCAAAAAGGTTGATCATGTGCAAATACATAGGAGGAAAGTTATCATTTTTCGTGGGGGGGGGGGGGGGGGGAATTCGATCGGCTTTCCGATACTTACGCATATTGACATGTATACATGTTTATCTTTCACCGGTGGCCGCTTTCCACTAAAGTCCCTATATAAGAAAAGTACCGCCATCTACTCTTTCCTCCGCAGCCTCCTCTCCTGAAGCGCTTGCTTGCGAAAGCCAAATCGACGGTGGCCCACCTAGAAAGTCTACGTTGAAGCTTTCAGCATAGAGAAAGAAATTCAACAAGAGGGGACACTCCCATAGGGCCCAGCGGCCGAATTGACTGCAGCGTGCCAAGCGGTCGGTGTCGATCGCTTACATCACTTCCGGTTTCGGTTTTGGGCGCGCGTATTTTGAACGCAAGCTAGCACGCCGGCTGCGAAACCCCCCCTCCTTATAATTTTTTTTTTGCTCTTCGTGCAGAATCGGTTTATTATTTAGTAAAAATGATTACGAACGATCTCGTAAAGTCCCATCGAATCTGTGCCACGTGCAATTTCACAAAGTAGACGCAAGACCTTTTGTGCAATGAGGAAATATTTATTTTGCTCTATATAAAAGCTCATTCCGCGCTTTTTGTGCGTTCATCCAACGTTGTGACACCAGCAGGTTGTGACACCAGCAGGTAAGGCAGTAGTTCCTGTACGAAGCTCCACCGGACGGCACCAGCTGAAAAAAAAGTAAATTACAAGCATGTTACATTTGCAAGCACGTAGCAGCATGTTACAAGCATGAGTCATTTCGGTATTTAGATATAGGAATACTGCGTGTAGAGGCGAAACGTGCGAAAGCGGTGAATGGGCGGCATTACAAACAAAAGCAATTCGCTTTTACATACATGGCGTAGAAAATACCCGACTCATCCCAAACATATATGAAAACATCTGATTTCCAAGCGTTCCCCCCTTTCCGGGCATTATTTCCTGCACTTTGGCACCACAAATACACGGGCGACTTCGCGTTTTCAAAACTTGGCCTCAGGTTATGCGACGGTACGTGACATCCACAGAGACGGACGCAACAGGCACTCAAGACAAATGCGTGGGTGCAAAGCCTGTTTTCAGTCCTTTAGAAGACGGAATTTTCGAATTACAAGTGTGATATGTTCCTCGGCGTTATCTTTCGCGCGTTCTGCCGGCGCCAGCAGCACACTCCCATGTTATCACTCTTGGCAATCGCCCATCGCGTTTTCAACAGGCGTGAGTACCGAAAGAAGGTATATGTTGTTGCGGGGCCACAAGAAACGTCACAAACTTGACCCTCTATAAGATTCATTACACGCCAAACTAACTTTATCACCACGGCCGAGCTGCTTATCGCCAACTGCGTCACAGCGTGCTGTGCGGCCAACGTGCCTCAAAAGTACCCCAGAAAGTAACGAAGTTACTCTTCAGTAATGTCTGACGTCAGAGAAAGCGGCACAAACTTCTCCTAGTAAGATGCACTACACTGCGCACTACGACCGAGTTGGTTCTCGCTAACTGCGTCACAGCACGCTGCGCGGCTAGTGTGCCTCAACAGAACCGAAATAAGTTACAATAATCCCCTAGGAAGCTTCGGAAACATGTCCCAGCACGATTCATTAACTCAAATTAACTGCGCCAGGACGGCCGAGCTGTTTTTCGCTAACTGCGTCTTAAGTCTCGGTCCCGTGCCGTAAGCCTAAATGCGTCGTAGACTGTGAAACCAAATTTCTCACCTTGCCGTAATCCAATAGTGCAGTGGTGTCTTGTCCCAGTGCAAAAGGAACGTAAGCATACGCCGGGAGCCCACGAAACCAGGCTACTTTACAAAAAAAGGGGACAGACGGGTCGCCGCGGGCGAGCGCTCAAACGCGCGCGCGGCCGCACTCGCTGGCTTCGGGGGACTGTCTGGCAGATGACGCATGTATCTGGCGCGTCATTGACCTTTGGCTAGGTAAGGCAAGAAAAATAAGTCGCAAAGCTTAAGTTCATTTATACGCAAAACGTTTTAGTTTTCGCGGCAAAGAATTTAAAAAAATAAATCAATGCCTGTTAACTTAAGTTCACTTTCTTTTTTTTTTTCGATGCTCGCGGCAGCTAACGTTCGGTGTCAAAAGTATAACGTGACGTATGGTGACGTGTTTCCTGTTGCCAGTTTTTGCCGAGTGTCCCCTCTTGTTGAATTTCTTTCTCTATGCTTTCAGGCCGGGTGCGCGCCGCCGCCGCTGGCGGCGACTGCGGCTGCGCAGAGGACTTTCAACATGGCTCTGAGGCGGAAAAAAAGAAAATAGAAAGAAGTGAAAAGCGCGCGCTATCATCGTCGAAACGGAGATACAGGAGAGAGAGGAGCGGCGTTTATTAAAGGATGGCGGTACTTTTCTTATATAGGGACTTTACTTTCCACCGGCTAACAAATGGTAAACGTTATCGCTCGGCGCAGGACGCGCCTGCATGCGAAGTTTCTCGAACGTTATCGATGCTTCTTTCCGTTGCCTGTTTTCACCGACGCTTATGTTATCTGATTGTATGACCGACGCGAATTGTCTAGAACTTTCTGGAAGACACTGCGGGTACCAGGGATTAATCTGGAACGTTCGATTACTCATGTAGAAAAGCCGGCGCGTTTCACCGCTGATGAGATTTCGATGATCGCCGACTGTGTTCGCCGCTTTCGTTGTGCTTCGAGCGTAGCTTGCTTTTGTGGGCACAGGTTCGTCCAATAAAGCAGAAGTTTCGTCATACACAGTTTTACGACTGTTCAGCGTCGCTGCTACGTGACATATATATATATATATATATATATATATATATATATTGTAATGAAGACAAGACGACGACGAAGCAGTCAGCAAGCAAGCCACAGTGTCAGTGCTAACCACGCGCCCCGAGCTTGCGCTTGCCCGGATTTTGGCTGCTGGTCGCCTCGCCGCTTCTTGACGTTCGCCTGACGTTTCTCGCATTCCTTCACGTTTACACGTGAATAAATCGCTGTGCATTTGGTGGAGGTGCGGGGTACCCACGCGGCAATATATATATATATATATATATATATATATATATATGTGTGTGTGTGTGTGTGTGTGTGTGTGTTACCCTTTCCTAACAATGATCTGTCTTGCTTTATGCAAAAGCACTTCTATATATATATAATTCTTTATATACCCTTTCCTACCAATTTTCTATTTCTTGCTTTATGGCGAAAGCAACTATATCTACAATCCAGGCAAATTTTCGCTGCGACTGTGGGTACGGGAAAAAGCACGTAACAGTAAGCCGAAAAGGATCGCGGCTTGATGTGCATTATTTCAATTCCCATGCGCTCAATACTCGGGTTAGTCACGTGTTCAATCGGGTCACGTAATCAAACGCGAATGGGAAGGAGAGCACGCGTCTTCTCCTCTAGCGCTGCCGTTGCTGTGAATGATTGCGCAGTTGACGTTTATGCCGCCCGCGTGCCATATCTAATTGTTGGTAATCATTAGTGGGTTCAATGATAAATGGCGATCAGGGATGGCTGCTAACTTCATGCGCGCTGTCTTCCTTGCTGGCCTGTCTTTCCGCACCCGTAGTGTTGCAGAGTTAAGAAACAGAGGTTATTGCAGATCCCTGACCGAGGCCGTCTGTAGTGGACATAAAAATGGGCAGATAATGCTGATGAATATAATTTTCGGAATCCCGGTGAATCGCACGGCTGCCGGCGTTCTTCATAATGCTTGCGTTGTGAAAGTGCTCGAGGTCATCCAGTGAGGTATTTACAGGTTTACATGGTCCGTGCAATACAATATGCTTTCTATTTTAATTTTAGGTGAATGTTTAATACAATTTATATAGCCACTATAACTAACGTATAGACTCATGTAAGGGCGACACTTTTCTGTCGCGATATTGACGGGCCTTTTATGGGGCCGGGCCATTTGACCTCATTTTACCAACTACGAATATTAAATCCGCCGTAAACCTCCGCGATCGCCTCCTCTCGACATCCAGTAGCGACGCGCGAAAGTACGCTGCGCGCGACAATTAGCTGTTGAGCCCGATCAGAATCAGCGCACGGAACGCGATTGCTGTTCGGTTGGATGTCTTTTTTTTAATATTGACTGTCAAGTTGGGGGTGCGGCCCTTACACGGGTGCGATCCTTACACGGATTTACACGGTAAGAATCTGCCTTCGTGTAAATGTCTTCTACTTCGCTATCACTAATACTGCTTCGCCTTCCCGGCCAAACTGCACTCTTTTTTTTGTACTTTTAGTGCGAGTATGAGCGCTGATGCGCATAACTTCTAGACTTATATTTATTCTGATTTCGAGTGAATCCGGCTTGGCATCATTTCGGTTACTGAGTGAATTACAAGGTGTTTCAGCGAACACTTTCAAAAATTTTTATAGGTTGCCTGTGGCAGATAGCCCAATTCTAGTTCATGAGCTGGTCTACTCGAAGAGGCGGACATTACTTGCACAAGAATTTTTAACTTGCAACATGGGCCATAATGTAATTAGCTAAAATTTATTTGAATAATTTTGTTATTTGTCGATTATGCATTTCAATTTTTTGTGCAAGTAATATCTGCCTCTTCGAGTATACCAGCTCATGAACTAGAACTGGGCTATCTGCCACAGGCAATCTTCAATATTTTTTGGAAGTGTTTGCTGAGGCTTTAGGCTGAGACATTTGCTGAGTATTTATGGCTTCTGCATGCAAGATACGATGTTTCCATCCCTAATGCGTAAATGTTGTAAATAATTAGAATATCTTTGTCTCTTTTTTCGATGGCAGTCGTTAGCAATGCCTACTGGAAAGAGAATTAATATTGAGACACATATGACTGGCGTGCTTTTCACACGCCATTTATAGAAGACTCTACCGAAGGGGTCACTGAAGTCTGCAGGTTTTTTTCAGGGTCAAAGAAGCGCGCAAAGTAATTTGAAGTGAGGTGAACATACATCAACATATTCATTGTCTATAGGCATAGACTATCCATTTAGTTGGCTACCTCCTTCTCCTTAGAAAAATGTAAAAAACTTTGTCCTGTGTATATATTTAAATATATTGTGTCTGTGCATGGTGTTCTCAGCGGAATTTTTTTTAAATGTTGAAGAGATGAAACGCGGATGAGGTAGCCACCGCTGGTGCTTCTAATGCGCTTGTCCTCATACTGTCAGGATTTGCCGAAATAAAGCGAAAGTATAAATGAAATGTCACGCACGTCCGCACCAACAATGATGCCTGAAGCTTTTAGCGACAACAAAAGCGAAAAGGTAGAGACAACACAAAAGAATCCTCGAATTATGTGGGTAACAGAACCTCGGTAATGACAGTTTAGGGGCGGGGGGGGGGGGCTATGCCCGCCTGGGAGAACTCCGGAGGGGGCTCAAGCCCCGGAGCCCCTCCGTCGTCGGCGCCTATGCGCAAATAAATACATGCTCGCCGATAGGCGCGAGTAGCGAGGGTGTGATCGGTGGGCAGCCATATTCTATTTCTTTCGGAACAGGGCAGTCTGTGGCTTTTCAGAAAAATTTTGCTTTGTTTGGCATATTAATGCATTTCTTTCGCGTACACGTCACTTTGACGTGGTGAGTTTTCGTGGTGTTGTGAGGTCGTTTGAGAGACAGGCGAAGTGGGTGTAGCCAGAAAACCTTGGACCAATAGCAGAGGGCTAATGGGGAAAAGGCGTCGAATCAGGAATGATTATTTTTCTTTAGTGCGGTTTAATTATGCATAATCAGTGTGTGTACACGTTATATCAGAGGGGGAGCTATCGCGGTTTTCGTCGCGTGACAAGCAGGCGAAGTTGGGAGTGGACCGAAAATGTTCTGACCAGTCGTGGAGGCTGATTGCAGAAATTGGAATCAAAACAGTTTGGAATCATTTTACGTTAGAGCGCCCCTGGGCCACGATTTTGTAGCGATTTCTTCTCCGATGATATTCCTTTTCGCACTTTTCGCGCTTTGTCAGTGGTCAGAGCGACGTCCCGCCCGCGTTGTCAAAGCGATCAGCCGGTCGGGAACGGTAAAAGATAAGAGTGGCATAAAATCGAGCGGAAGGCATCGCTACTAAATTGGCGCCCTGGATGCTTTATTTCGTTATATAGCAGATTCCCATACGCGGCTAATCGCCAATAGCTGACATCAATCGAGAAGGGTGTTTACATCAGTGCGCTTCTTCATACTGTTACTGTGTATATTTATTGACGACGTTTAATAAACAGGCTGAAGTAAACGAAAATCTGCTTTTGAGCCTCGTTAAGAATTACGTAATTCCGCAAGAAGCCGACTCACGCTCGGCCGTGGCCGCTCGCGTAAAAATTTAACTTTTTCCACCCTGCTTATTGCTGTCGTAGCTGTTAGATTTCTATAATGGCGACTAGTTTTGAACGCTCAATTAGCGTCGAACAACGTGACACTTAAGGTCATACCACACACACGCTTACCAGTGCGCGCTCACCCCTGGCCGCTCAACTCGCCTTGGCAGAGTTGGCTTCGTATTGAGCTATTGATAGCGCTTCACAATGCGCAAATTTGATGTGAGGGTCGCGTTTGCTTTCCACTGTGCATTCGCTCTCCGTGATAGCGCGTGTCCCCCGCGCGCTTTCACTCGCGCATACGGCGCGCGGCGACGATTCTATCGCCCTTGGAGTCTATACGGAACCTCACGGCGACGGCGACGGCGACGACAACGACGACACTGATGGCAGAAATCCGGTTGAAGTGCCCATATAATTGCTATCGCAATAAACCGGCCAGGAGATTTTGCACTCCTTTTTCTCGATCACCTTGAAATGGTGGTATTGCAGCTGGTCCAATGACATAAAAGTCTTTTAGATTGCCCTCTGCTTTTTGAACCATTGGTGTAACTGTGCTAATACGTGGTCCATGAATGGAGTGAACACAGTTCTCCGGAAATACGAGTCTTCGTAGCGATTCGTCTTACGTGACAGAGGCACGTACTTCTCACCATTTTCTGATGCAACACTCCTGCTGTCGGACACCGGCTCGTCGGCTAGTGGTTACCACATCCAGTTTTTTTGCCAGTTCCTGTATTTGTGCATATATTTTTGAGAATAAAGAACTCGCATTCTTGCGGTAATTTTCGATCGCCTGCTGTATCACATCTACGTCATTAATGGCGGCGCTCATGTCGACGTTTCTGGTGTGCAGCTTCTTTGACAGAGGCAGTCACCGCTAACACATGCTCCATCACGTACAGGCTCACAAGGAATGCCGGTGACAAAAGTGCTAACGCTAGACTATTTGCCAGAACTGGACTTTCACCACTGCCGTTTAATTTCATCTCCTCTGGTGCCGCAATCACCGGTTCAAACAGATTCATAAATGAAAGAACTGCATCAGCGCTTTTTCACCCAGGGCGTTTCACATTTCTCATCATTTCTCGTAAAACGTATGAGCGGTTACATTTGCGGAAAAAGTTCGACGTTGCCTTCAACATTCGAAAACAGTTTCGGATATCTGTGATGGAGCACGCCGCACAGCGAACTAGGTTGAGGGATTGGCTGGCGCAATGTGTGTATAGTGCGGCTGGATATTTCTCGCGAACGGCAGCTTGCACAACATTCGGTTTACCAACCATCGAGCTGGCAGCATCGTAACCTTGGCCACAAAGATGATGCATGTCCAAAGTCTCGCAGAAATGTTATAATGGTGTCGGCGAGGGCCCAGCCACTTTTCTCCTGAATTGGCACAAAACCTAAAAACACTTCTTGGATGTCGTAGGCATCCTTGTTTAAGTACCTTGCACAAACGGTAAGCTGTTGGACTCCAGCAATACCTGTCGTTTCGTCAGCAAGTGCGGAGAAGCAGCCTGCAGCATTTACTTTTGCAACTAGGATTTCTTTGATAATTTCACCACAAATTTCTATGATTTGGTTTTGTAAATCTGGGCTTAAATACGACGCATTACTGGGGCAACCTTCCAAATGGTTCTTCGTCCAGTGTGAACCATACGCATACTGCTCGGTATTCTACACCGGCGAGACAAAATACTTTCCAGAGAGGAGGTGAAGGTGATGCCCTCGAGCGAACGCGTTGCAATCCGTCGAGTTCCTACAGTGATGACAACGAGCGACCATTGTTTTAACAGCGGAGCTGTTTAAGTCGGCCGTAATGTGTGCCGCCTGCCACTGCGTTGCCTAGCAACCACCTCGCGGAGCGTCGCGCGCTATGCTCGGGAGAGAGAAAGAGAAAATTATAGCGAGAGAGAGAGAGAAACAAATTGTAGCAGCACCAACGAGGCAACGCGCAGAGGTGCTGCTGACGCCATCTGCGCTTCTTCGTTTCCCCGCATTAGCGCCGAACGCTCGCGGTGTCCGTGACTGCAGGGGCGGTATTCTTTAAGAGTCTACTTAGTGGACTGTCCATTTCGGCTGTCGCTGATTCGCTGCTGCTTGACGTGCAGGAAGGTGGCAGCCAGTCTCCTTCCTGCACGTGAAGCAGCAGCCAATCAGCGACAGCCGAAATGGACAGCCCACTAAGTAGACTCTTACAGAATACCGCCCCAGCAGGTGCCTCTGGTGGCGGCTCGGCCGAGCTCCCACCAGCTGCGCGCTATCGGGCATGCGCCGTGACGTCATCCCGGCGTGTCATCTACGGCGCGTCACCCGTACGCTGTGCATAGCTTTCGCCCCACTTCCCCTACGTGTGCTAAGCGTCCAAAACGCTGCCAGACCAAAACCCACTCAGCCAGAGAAAAAAGTTGTCGCAGTTTCACCTGAAAGGCGAAGCATCAATTGCGATAGCAAATTTGTAGAGAGCTATACGGAGTAATGATATTAGCTTTAAGAGCTGTATAAACTTGGACATGCAGCAGCACCGGCAACGCGCTGAACTGTTGTCGACGCCGTCGGCGTTTTGCCCGCGTTCGCTCAAAATGCCTGCGGCGTTGGTGACTGTTGCCGGAGCCTCTGATATAAATAGGCACTTGGTGCCGCAGCTAAACGTCGCCTCCCTTCCCTCTCCCCCCCCCCCCCCCCCCCGCGGCCTTTCGTGCGTGAGAAGAAGGCGCGTTTGCTCTACATATATGGTGATTGTAAAGGAGGAAAGAGACGGTTACTTCTGCAGCCCTTAAGGAAGTACGGCGCAGAACGCGCGTTTGTTCTCCGCCGTGCGTTCACTCCCCGTGAAAGAGCGCGTCCCTCGCGCCCTTTCACTCGCACATACAGCGTTCGGCGGCGCGCGGCGACGATTTCATCTCCATTGACGTCATACGGAACCTCACGGCGACGGCGACGGCGACGCCGACGGCAGAAATCTGCTTTTGAGTGTCCATATAATTGCTATCGCAATAAAATGAACGCGCACCGAAGTGCGCCGCGTGGTGGTCAGGGCAAGACGGCAAAAACGCATACGCTGGCTCTGGGAGGCCGCGGGGAGCGAGAACAAGAAAATTGAACAGGCTCAATGGGTCCTGGCAAATAGAAGTCGAAGTATTAAAAATCTCTCTCTCTCTCTCTCTCTCTATATATAATATTATATATCTCTCTCTCTCTCTCTCTCTCTATATATATATATATATATAGTAGTAACTGGATTTTTCAATTTGCCAAGCGTATTTAGGAAAATCAGAAGCACAACTTCTGATATATATATATATATATATATATATATATATATCTTTCCGTCTCACTCTCTCTATTTCTTTATTTCTTTATCCCTCTCTCCTCATTTCTTCCTCTCTCTTTCTTTCTCTGTCTCTCTCGCTCTCTTTCTTTTTTATCCCTGGTATGTGCCATTGAGCTTGAACCTTTTCTGCACAATCGCCAGGATCAGCCCACTTTTCAGCGTGACACCGCCGCCACAACAACCACCACCACCGCCGACACTTGTGAGCCTATAAAGCTTCGCTTAATAAATAAGAACTTAGTTACCTTTGCTGGCTTTAGTGTCTGACATAGACGGCTCGGCGCAGGTGAAGAAAAAATGTCGCAGTTTCACCCGAAAGGCGCAGCATCAATTGTGATAGTAATTATTAGAGAGCTATACGGAGTAAGGATAGTAGTTTTATCAGTTGTATAAACTTGGACATGTATCCGCACCAGCAACGCGCAGAACTGTTGTCGACGCCGTCGGCGTTCTGCCTGCGTTCGCTCCGAACGCGCGCGGCGTTGGCGACTGTTGCCGGTGCCTTTGGGGGCGGCTCGGAGGTTTTCGATGAGATCAGAACGGGACACTCGTCGAGCAGCGTCGGGAGACTTTACCACCTTCTCGCCTCGCAACGTTTTTATATAAATACCCATTTGGTACCGCAGCTAAGCGTCGCATCCCCTGGATTGTTTGACAACTGTCGACCCCTTTTAAAGTCTCCGTCTTCCTTTAATCCTCTAGATTGTTTACAGTTTAAGCAGGACAGTTACATTCGGCACTTAGTGTTCAGGAGAACATCTGTTAAATTAATGTATTCATGCACAGACGTCAAAATCGTTATAAGGTTCAACTAAATATTTAGTAAAACGCGCAATAGGCGGCTTTGAGACTTCTCACAACCAAAACGAATACAGACAAACAAAAAGCAAGCAAACGTAAGCAGGCAGACGCCCCGCGGTAGCTTAGTGGCTCATGGCATTGCATTGCTGAGCTCGAGGGTTCAATCCCGGTCCCAGAAGCCGCATTTCGATGGGGCTGAATGCAAGAATGCCCGTGCACCTAGGCTTAGGCACATGTTAACCAAACTAATCCGGAGTCCACTGTACAGAGTAGTTCAAAAGCAGATCGTGGTCCTGGCGCGTAACACCCCAGAATTTAAGGTTTTTATGCAAGCAAAAGGAAACATGTTAAATTGTCATATTGCCACATATGCACTGTTATCAGCAGAACTGGTTTTGGCGCGTAAAACCCCAGAAAGAAGAAGAATATGCACTGTTTTTGCATCTTGTTGGTGACTATTTTTCAATTTTCGCTATTTATGAGTTCATCGCTTTCGCCTAAGAGTTGCTTACAGGATCGCAACCTTTGGGAACGTTCTTGTCAATTTGATCGCGAGAGACGCGCGTCTAAAAAACGATTGCCCGACTGACGCGAATAGTGTTGTAAAATTTGTAATTACACGAGTACGAGCAATGGCTTTTAGATTTAGGGCAGAAGTATCTGTGGAAACCGTATAAATACGATCTACGACTCTTGGCACTACTAAAATGGTGGGCACAACTTCCCCTCCTTAGATTTTTTTTTCACTCTTTCTTTGTATAGTATTTCTGCCCTATTACCCATACTACCACTTGACACCTGGGGAGGTACACATGTACAGGCTGGCGAAGCGCTGGCAGTGGCTAAAATGACACACTTTAGGTAAGGGCACTTAGATGCGAAAGGGGTTATACCTTTTGTTTCTTCTGCTTCTATATTTTATAGATTTTGAGCTGGAAACGTTCGTCTTTACGCGAATTAATGAAAAAAATAACCTCTCGGATTCAAGTCTGGGTCGTGCAACCTGGACTCAGCAGCGCAGTAAGTGACAATCCAAAGAACGTTGTAGGCACTCATAGAAAAGTTTGCACCATTTCGGTCTGATCTTGCCCCCTATCAATAACTGCCATCTATCTTGCGTTCCTCTCTCATCTTCAACGCTGCGCTCCTGGCACTTTAAGGTCAGAAACAGAAAGCCATCAGACTCGTACCAATGCGTTCGCGACAGGAAAGTAGCCAGCGCAAAGTGGCAAAGCAAGTAAAGCACGCAACAAAGACGAACATTATTTGGGGACAAGCGTGGCGCCTCATTAGCGCGCCATCACAAACTGTGCCGGTGCGGTGTCCTACGTAGGTTTTTCTAGCACAGTGTCGATGCTTCTCATTTCGCAGAGACAAAGTAAAATCAAAAGAAAGCAGTTGCCGCATTACATATATACACGGCATTGGAGTGTATTGCAGTCGAGAACACTGCACCGGTAAACAACAAAATTTTAGCATATAACACATTCGTGCGATCGAAACTTGAATACGCGGCGGTTGTATGGGATCCTCATATCAAGAAGAACATCATGAGTTTGGAACTTGTACAAAGGAAAGCCGCTAGATTTATCTTTGGAAAATATAAAAGAGAGGATTCCCCGTCCCTACTAATGCTTAGAAATAAAATCAGTTCACTAGAACACAGGCGTAAAGTTAGTCGTCTCCAGTTTTTACATAACATCATAAATGGAAAAATCGGGTTTCAATTGCCTCCCTATGTAACGGCTCTTAATGCTCGAACAACAAGACATAGACACAACTTTTCCCTTACGCCAATATTTGCTAAAACAAAATCTCACATGAATAGTTTTTATCCGCGTACTATAAACGAATGGAATTTCCTCTCTGTTGATGTACTACAATCAGCGAACTTCACAAATGAGTTAGAAAACTATTTGTCACATAAATTATTACAACCATAAGCAGTATTTGTACCTATTTTCTCGTTTATTTATGTGAAATTTCGTGTATTTAGTTATGTCTAGTGCCCGATTGTTGTTGGCACAGCTTTTTTTTTCATCCACCTGTAAATTCAAATGTGCGGTTCTTTTTCTTGTAGTTACATATTACATTTTGATTTTATAACGTGGCCATGGGCTGCATCCTTTTCATGCACTGTTTAAATTTTCCTATTTTTGTCTATTTTTTGTCATTTCTTGTCAACTGTATTGCCCCTCCTGCATGGGCCAGTATGTTGGCCTGTAGTATGAATGAATGAATAAATAAATAAATAAAATAAATAAATAAATATCACGGTGGCGTGCTCTCAAGCATCGCCACTGCCTCGAATGGAGGATTACAAATAGGACAACTGTAGGTAACATACTGGTGGTGGCATGGAGCAGAGGTAGAACACCCGGCCTCTAATCCGAAGGTCGTAGGTTCGAATCGTCCTCCAGTCCACTACATTTTCAGGCTCGGAGTGACGCCTTAGAGCGGCAAAAAATTGCCGAGAACTAGTGGAGCTATGTGCAACCAAATTATGAAGGCCCACTAATCATCAACAAAGGCACTCCTCACGAGAACAGCAATTGGCCTCCCTGGTGTAGTATTCGACCACTACCTCCCTCATGACTCCTGCAATTAACTCATGGCCCTCAGTCCCCAGCAGCTGCAGAGCACCTGACCAAGGCGGCGCTCAGGCCTGGGATGGCCTGCGACGCGGCAGAGGGTGCTAAGAATCTCTGCGTCTGGACAGGCCGCCACTGGAAACTGAACCTGGCAACGTTCAACATGCGAACGGTCTCGAGTGAGGCTAGCTTAGTAGGGCTGTTTGAGGAATTATCAGGCATTGCCTGGGATATTATTGGCATTAGTGAGGTTAGAAGAACTGGGGCGGTCTTCTGTAAGAGTCTACTTAGTGGACTGTCCATTTCGGCTGTCGCTGATTGGCTACTGCTTGACGTGCAGGAAGGTGCCAGCCAGTCTCCTTCCTACACGTCAAGCAGCAGCGAATCAGCGACAGCCGAAATGGACAGTGCACTAATTGGACTCTTACAGAATACCGCCCCTGGTGAGGCTTATACAGTGCTGACTAACGGCCACGTCCTCTGCTACAGAGGTATTCCAGATAAGAGAGAATACGGGGTATAATTTCTAATCCATAAGGACATAGCGGACAACATTGATGAATTCTACAGCATTAATGAGAGGGTAGCAGTCGTCGCAATAAAGCTGAATAGGGGGTATAGAATAAAGGTAGTACAAGCTTACGCTCCAACCTTGAGTCACGATGATGAAGAAATGGAACAGTTTTATAAGGATGTTGAATTAGCTATGAGCAAGGCGCAAACTCAGTATACTGTAATCATGGGCGACTTCAATGGAAAAGTGGGGAAAAAAACAGGCTTATGAGCAAGCAATTGGCAACTACTGCATCGATTCTACGAACACTACAGACGTTGGTAGAGTTCGCTGAAAGGAATAGGCTCCGAATAATGAATGCCTTCTTCAGGAAGCGTAGCAACAGGAAGTGGACCTGGAAAAGCCCTAATGGAGAAACAAGGAATGACATAGATTTCACACTCTCTGCCGATCCAAGCATAGTGCAGGATGTAGAAGTGTTAGGTAAGGTTAAGTGCAGTGACCATAGGTTAGCGATGTCTAGGATTTGTCTCAATTTTAAGAGAGAAAGATTAAAGTTAGTCAAGAAGAAGCAGGCCAACCTAGGCACAGTAAGGGTAAAATCAGACCAATTCAGGGTGGTGCTAGCAAATAAATATGGAGCTTTAGAGCAGAAAGATGAAAACATAGAGGTAATGGAGGAAACCGTAACTAGGCTGATCTCAGAAGCAGCCATTGAAGTGGGAGGTGAGGCACGAAGGCAACAAGTAGGTCAGCTCTCCCAAGTAACAAAGGATCTAATAACGAAACGACAAAGCACGAGAGCGTCAAACACAAGAGATCAGATAAATTCGCTGAACCGTCAAAACTGATCAATAAGAAGAAAGTAAGGGATATTCGAAATTATAACGTGGCAAAGATTGAGGAAGCCGTAGAACTATGGACGCAGTATGAAATCAGTGACAAAAAAACTTAGGCATAAGACAAGACAAGATGTATGCACTGAAAGATAAGTAGGGTAATATCATCAGCAATTTCGATGACATAGTAAAAGCAGCCGTAGAATTCTATACTGAACTGTACAGTACGCAGAGCTGCCAAGCGACTTTCAGTCGAAGCAGTGATGAACAGGGGACAGAGACTCGTTTTATAACTGGCGATGAAGTTAGAAGGACCTCGCAAGACAATGCCCGAGGAAAAGCGGCGGGAGAATATGAAATAACAGAAAGCATATTTAGCGCCAGTTGACAAGGACAGGAGGGAGACGACAACACAATGCGCTAACTTGAACAACTTTATTTTCATGAAACAGCTTCCTATTTAATCCATGCACAGTGGTGCAGCTAGGCATCGCCAAATCCTGACTGGGAGCTTACCACTGTCGTTGAAAAGAAAAGTGCACAATCATTGCATTCTACCGATGCTAACATATGGGGCAGAAACTTGGAGGTTAACACAGAAGCTCGAGAACAAGTTAAGGACCGCACAAAGAGCGATGGAACGAAAAATGTTAGGCCTAACGTTAACAGACAGGAAGAGAGCGGTGTGGATCAGAGAACAAACTGGGGTAGACGATATTCTAGTTGACATTAAGCGGAAGAAATGGAGCTGGGCAGGCCATGTAATGCGTAAGATGGATAACCGGTGGACCATTAGAGTTACAGAATGGATACCAAGAGAAGGGAAGCGGAGACGAGGATGGCAGAAAACTAGGTGGGGTGATGAAATTAGGAAATTTGCATGTGCAAGTTGGAATCAGCTACCGCAAGACAGGGGTAATTGGAGATCGCAGGGAGAGGCCTTCACATAAATATTGGCTGATGTTGAGGTAAGATAGCGCGTTTAGTCCGCCAACGCTCGTTTTGATCACGCGCAGCCATTATGGCGCCTCACTGCCAAATCATCTTGAGCATGCCGCTGCAGTCTAATAGGTAAGGCACCGAAGCCGTGACCTGTCGGTAGATTACCACAGGCATTCGATTGGATCACGCCTCGACGTAGTTTCTAGATCCTTTATGAGAATGCTACCGTACTATTACGTGAATCTATACACCCTTATCTGCCATGAACAGTGTTGGAGCCGTCCCCGCACTGGACACGTTACGTCGGCACATTGCATACACACAAATTAAACATTCCTGTCAGAGTTGTGCGGTCCGATGAATCTGTAGATTTTGTGGAACTTGGGCAATCGCCACGTGAACTTCTTGTGCCTTGCCTGTGTAACTATAACGAAAGTAATTTCATTGCATCGTAGCGAGAGCTGCAGGGAGCACTATACATACAGTTACCGAGTGACCAGTTGCTCTCATTCGTTGATCGGGAGGAGGGGGGGGGGGGGGGGTTGATCACTTAGAGCCTTGCACTACCAGAACCTGAGAGTTCAGAATTTCAACCAAGATATTCATGACTCTAAAGCTTTAGATGTACCTTATGTTGAAAAAAGGCCCTGAAATTTCTAAAGGCTGCGATCTTTCCCTACCGGTGTTCTGCAGGGTGCTGCAATATAGAGCACGTAACAATGCGTCAATGCAATCGGTTCCTTTAGCTCCGTATTCTTTTTCACTGGTCCCAACTGCGATCACTGCCAAGTGCCAGAAACACTTCAGCACATATTTTGTTCATGCCCAGCGTACGCACGAGAACGACAGAGCCTCATTTCTACTATTCAACGAGTGACTAAAAGACCAATATCTGACGAGATTTTATTAGGTCCTTGGCCTGACGCCAACAGCGCAGTTCGGGTCATCGAAGCGACCATAGCCTTCCTTCAAGCCACTGGACTCGATGCACGACTCTAGTATGACCTCAACGTGATGGACATGTACATACGCACCTCCTAATCTTATCACCATCATTCATCGCTCTTTTATTGCGGTAGCAATTATATGGACACTCAAAAGCAGATTTCTGCCGTCGGTGTCGCCGTCGCCGTCGCCGTGAGGTTCCGTATGACGTCAATGGAGATGAAATCGTCGCCGCGCGCCACCCGCGCTGTATGTGCGGGTGAAAGGGCGCGAGAGGCGCGCGCTTTCACGGGGAGTGAACGCACGGCGGAGAACAAACGCGCGTTCAGCGCCGTGCTCGCTTAAGGGCTGCAGAAGTAGGCGTCTCTTTCCTCCTTTACAATCACCATATATGTAGAGCAAACTCGCCTTCTTCCGACGCGCGAGGGGCCGTGGGGGAGGGGGAGGGAAGGGAGGCGACGTTTAGCTGCGGCACCAAGTGCCTATTTATATCAGAGGCACCGGTAACCGTCACCAACGCCGCACGCATTTTGAGCGAACGCGGGCAAAACGCCGACGGCGTCGACAACAGTTCTACGTGTTGCCGGTGCTGCTGCATGTCCAAGTTTATACAGCTGATAAAGCTAATATCATTACTCCGTATAGCTCTCTACAAATTTGCTATCGCAATTGATGCTTCGCCTTTCAGGTGAAACTGCGACAACTTTTTTATCCCCCCCTTCCACAGTGTAGAGTAGCAGACCAGAACAAACTAACGCTCAAGCCGACCTCTCTGCCTTTCTTCAAATGAACCTCTCTCTCTCTTATTCTTTTTCACGAAGAGCCGTGGGTAGCACATAGATTTAGTTGATTAGCTAAAACCGTAGTCCAAATATTGTCTGTCTCTTGAAAGCGTGGTTTGCAGTGAACTCATGACAATGCAAAGGACGTGCAGAACAGTTCCGTCACATAGTGAACAACGCGTGAAGAATTGCCTTGATGTATTGATGTACTTTCGTTAATCTTTATCCCCCTTGGCAAGGTAGCCTGCGTCGGCCGCGTAAAGCGATATTACAGCGAACGGACACAGGTACAGGTTCTCTGTTCGCTTTATGTGACCTTGTACGTACCTACACGTATTTATTGACCAACAATTTGTGCACAAACTATTGTTCGTGGAAGAGCTTGCTTCAACGGCTGTGTGCAGTGTGAGTGACTCGAATCGCAAGCTTGTCGCGGCATCGTTTCTATTGACTATTTGTGCAACGCCAGCTTTGGTAACATGCACCTCACACCACAGCACAGAAATGTAGACTACGAAGTTGGAAGCTGTCTAGACAGATTCCTTCTACGAATGAATGTAATCGTAGAACCCTCATTCGCGATACATCCATGATAATAAAACACAGTAACAGCAGATTGCCTACACATCCCCTCCCCTCGTTTTCACTGCGAGAGACAGCTAGCCGTTGTCACGTGATCCTACCTACAATATCGTGGGGATAGCAGCGCCAGCTTCTCCAGCGGAGGAACTTGGGGCCAATATCAACAAGCTTACTAATTTCATTAGATATTTGTACAAGGATGTGGCATGCTTTGCTAAATATTTTCAGAACATGCATATCGTTTAGCGTGTCTAAGAATGTTGATTGAGCAGAGTGGAAACTGACATCTTACAAGAAAACTGAAAGAGCCTCGAAAAGTTTGTGCCGTTGAGTGCGGAATGAGCTGCTTTCTTGAGATTTTCGATGTTTTCTCACATATAAACGGTAACTTTCTGCGCATTTTGTTTTCAGAATATGGCACGTTATAGACCAGTGTTACAAATTCACGACAACCAGAGCGAGCTTTCATAGTCCCAGTTTCGATCGAAAGATCAAGCATTCACAGCGAAAGCAAGGCGTTAGACGTTATAAAGTATTAGACGCGATATAAGGAGCATAGTTTTTATGGGCAGTGTAAAATGTGGTACATACGTGCCTACTAACTAAACAAACGTGGTGTCATGTGGCCAAAGGCACACATGAGCACAGTTCGCTCGATGACCGTGAGCACTCGCGTGACGAGGATTCGCGGCAGCGGCGAAGGTGCGCGCTCGTCCCAAACAGACATAGCCATGCTGCCTCTCCGTTCAACATTTCAAGTACGCTGCACCTCCCGAACTCAGCATATCACGTGATCTTCAAAGTTGCACGCGCGAGAAGGCAAGACAGGCGCATCAAGCCAGCTGCCTTCCCGACTGCACGCTCAGCCCTTTGCCCTGCAGCAGGTGACTTGCAACGCATGGCACACGGGCCGCGTGTGCGCTTGGCCGCGCGTACGTAGACGGCTCAAAGGGCTGGGCCGTGCGTGCACGCCGCGCATGTACTCTCCCACTCGGAACAGTGCGCCTCGATTGTCAGCATCATTTCTACTGCACTAAAACCGTGAATCCGCTGCACTTGCCTTTGGCCAGGCTCCGATGCACACAATGGCAGCAGTGCTGTCCCCTGTCGACGGACCTAACGACGCATAGATACAGTCGTCTGTGAAAAATCGCGATATTTTTGCTGCAATGCCTGCCTAAATAACCCTCACGAGAAAAAGCAAGCGATTGAGAGCTTACTATGCGTATTTACGTAGACGGTTGCTACTGTGAAATGCAAAGCTAATTTGAATAGTCAGGACGCACTTTCAATTCGAGCTCAATCATTTGCGCCGTGTTAACTAGCTTGGTCACATGAGCTACCGTATTAACTCGTGTAACGATACCAACGGCGTAATAAGCCCCTTACTTTCGTCCTTGAGAAGGTAATGTTTCTTTTCACTCACGTAAAAAAAAACTAAAAAAAAAACACGCACTTATTTTCCCGGGTTGGTATTCAGCGTCAGTTCGTTCTATTTTGCAGTGCAACTGGCGCAGTGGACTATCACAAAATTGTTGGATCGCGTTGTAATAGAGCCAATACCTTTTGAGAATAAGGATGTTAAATACTACCGGCGCCAGTGTTCGCAGAATGTCAATCACGCACTTTCGTCGATGCTATTCAGCTGTTCGCCACTTAGCCACGTCTTTTTGTTTGATTTAGCCACTCATTTTACAATTGGAACGTCGACAAAATACCAGTCAAAACTTTTCTTTCTCTACGTAATCGGCCAGGTTGATTTGAAGATTTCTTGGAAGAAGTAGTGGGCATTATGTGCGTAAATGCAGTACTGCTTGCACCTTATTATGACTTCGCGAGGAGATGTTGAAAGAGTATTGCCGGTTCGCAGATCATCACGCGGTTCACTAGCGCTAACGACCCGGACCAGCAGTGTGGCCGAATCCGGGAGAGTGAGAACAAGGCATTCAGCACCTCGTACACGCTGAGCATCAAACTCTTCTCGAGGACACCGCTGTCGTACTTCTTCGATGGAAACATACTCGCCGTCGTTGTCACCGCCGCGAATGAACGTGAGTCGAGCCTACGTAATTTTGTCTTCTCGCCGTTAGCGCTTTCATGCCCGAAGCATTCACGCCTCTGAGAATTGAGAAAGAGGTGACGCAGCTTTCTTTTGTTCCCCCGAAGAGAACGCCCAAAGGGGCAAGTTATTGTTGGCCAACGTATAAGGCGTTCATTGTTGTAATAAGGTAGACAAGTTACGAATCAGCGCACTGCATGTGCCTTCGTCTGTAGCATTTTCTAAAGGAAATAATGTAATTGTGAATACCCCGGGGTGGCTGCCACATAGGAAACTAGGCAGACCACAGGCGTTGACACTCAGATTACTCCAGGTCGGGGCATGCCCTAACCCCGCACTGTTACACGGAATCTATCCAGAGATACAATCGACCAATGTTTGCGAGCTATGCTCAGACCTAGCTGACTTGGAACATATGCTCTGGCGGTGCCTCGCGTTACTTACACGACGGCGACGATGTCACGTCGTCCAAATGTAAGGCTGCTCTAAGCGTCCCCGATCTTAAAGCACAGCTATTGGGCTGTCCATCGGGCCCGCGACGCAGCAGAGAGGCTCGGCCTTTCTGCACCGACGTGGGAGCGGCTCGCTACGTGCTGACGCACGTTCTGAGGGACCATAATAAAGTTTTATCATACCATACCATGGGGTGGCAAATATATATAGTGCTTTTTATTGCCAATTATATGGACACTCCAGGCATACTTCTGCCGTCGGCGTCGCCGTGATGTTCCGCATAAAATACAAGGGCTATAACACCGTCATCCCGCGCCGCATCATGTATGCGCGAGTGAAAGCGTGCGAGGAACCGACGATCGCGTCCGTGGTTATAGCGTGGTCGTAAATGCTGGTCTGCATTTTTTGATGGTGTAAGAAAGTATTTAGCCTTGCAATGTCATCCTTGCGCTGTAGCAAGATCAGTGACTGCCTAAGTCGCGCGCGCGTTGTGTGATTGTCGCACCCTTTGGTTGGCACAATCATATGAATTTTACAGCGAAGCAGTTGCGCTCTAGTTGGTCGGAATTTTTCGTTCTGTGCTCACCCAAAAACGAACAGCAGCTGGATGGCTTTGTGTTTGAGTTTCCCTGTATTCTCGGTAATAGAATAATGCTTTCTCGTATATTGGAATTACAATTCGATACTATCATGTCTGCAGATTGTAACTCGTACTTAACGAATTATCTGACGCATTTTTACTTTGACAAATACAATTAGTTCAATAACGCACTTGCGCTAGGCTTAGGGCCAACAAAGATGAAGATGTATGCTGCACTTGTATGCTTCTTGTCGCACAGCGTGTGCTGCGGCAGTAATCGACATTTTGGGAAACTGTATGGATGGATGCTAGGAGTGTCCCCTTTGGAACGGGGCGGTGGGTTGCGCCATCAAGCTCTTGTTATTCTAATGTCCTACCTATCTTTAAAAAAAACGCGAAGAATTCCCCTCACCAAACTTTCTGAACCCCTATTGAGAACTTTGTTCTTATACGCCTCCGTTGTTTGTCGTTTACCTACTTTTCTTCCACCAATCTTTTAATCGCCTCTTACTATCTATTGCGGGTTTGCCCCTGCGATCCCTGAACCCAAAGACTTCAAGGAGGCCAATGGTTACTAAATCGACTGCTGGACAGATATCTCCACATTCTAATAAAGCATGCTCCATCGTTTCCCTAGCTTTACCGCAGCAAGTACATCCTTCCTCTTCCTTGTTGTATCTCGCTGTATAAGTGCGTGTTCTAAGGCATCCCTATCTCGTTTCAAAAAATAAAGGGCTTCCCTTTGAGTTTTCAAAAGTTGTTTCTTGCCTGATTCCGTTTTTTCCTCTTAAGTAGTTACTCATAGCAGGTTTCTTTTCCATTGCCGCCACCCGTGAGATTATCCCCGCCTCTCTTATTTTCTGCTTGACGTTCTTTGTTGCCGTGTTGCTCAACGTACCTGTCACGTACGAGCTTCCAAGTTCCTCTCCTGGCAATCTTCCTGGCAAGCTTCCTAGTTCCTCTCCTCCCCTGTGATTCTGTGAATGAGTGTTTTTCCTTTTTAAATAGTTCAACACTGCTCCCCGCCCATTTATTTTCTTCCATATTTCTCTGTCGTTCTTCATCTGTCCTTCATCTGTCGTTCTTCAAACTGTCCAAAAATGACTCCGCCACCGAGCGGCCGCGGGCACTCAGACAGACCTCAAACGGCCGATGGAAAAGGGCTTTGTGTTTCGGTTTTTGCTTACGCAGTTTACTTTTAAACATTCATTTAGTTCCATAAGGTGCTTGCGCTTGGTGGACGGCGTAGAAGAATGAGGTTGCATGCTGCCCTTCCGCACACGTGCGCGCGTGACGTACGACGCTTGTGGTGGTCTAACATCGTCTGATGTCGGTTGCGCTTGTCTGCAACACATCCACTTTCACAGGGTGGATTGGAGGCGGAATTTTGACATTCCGTGTTTCGGTGTTTCGACTACATCACAAAAAGCATTTTACTTCGTTTTAAACAAATGACTTCGTAGAAGCGAGGCATGGCTACAGCGACTTTCCTTGATGTTGATCACTCCGCCATCTCAGTGATACCACGAAGCATGAACCAGGTTGGGTGAACATTACTCATTAGTAAACATGCGCTTATATTGTCATACACTTATGTTACAATACTTGCGTGAAGATAATTGCGATTATTACGTGACTCTCGCTTGGTGATTGTGTGACCAGAGGTGTTCTATTTATACAGGTTGTACTATTTTAGCTGCACCAAATTTTTAGAAATTGCCCGTGTCAGCTAGCACGATTCTAATCCTTGATTTAAACTACTCGATGAGGCGGCCATTACTCCCAATAGAAATCAAAATGCCTAATCGTATACTTAACATAATTCTGCTAATTAACTTTTCATGAATTACATTACAGCACATATTTCAATCTACGAATTCTAGCCAGTAAGTCCGCAAGGCGTATCCACTTGGAACGCATTCTGAGGACTGAACCAGTTTCAAGATATTATTTGCACAAATGCATTGGAGTTCCAGTTACCTTTTTGAAGACAACGCTATTTTATGCATTGAAGTACGAAATTAACTGAACACCAGCGCATTTCGTCGGACAGTATGAAAATTATTATCTCGAAACTAGCGCAGTCCAGAAAATTTGTTCGAAGGGGCGACTCACCACCTACACATTGTAGATTAATATATGTGTGCTAAAGTAATTACTTAAGAAGTTAATTAGCGTAATTATGTTATGTATTCAATTAGTCATTTCGATTTCTCGTGGAAGTAATGGCCACCTGATCGATGAAGGATTATAAATGTGCTATCTGCCACAGGCAATTTTTTTTTCAAATTTGGCGCAGCTAAATTAAATCCCCCTGTATGTGGTTTTGATGCCACTACGGTGTATTCATTTTGCCTCACTTAAATAGCGCGTTTTTGTGCTTTTATTCGCTGCTATAGAATTAAAGCTAAACTAAGGTAGATGAGGATTATGTGTGAAACAGCAATTTCTAGGCGCAGGATAGGTGGCTATTATAATTTTCTTTCAGTATTCATTGTGGCGTTGTTAGCTTGACCCAACACACTGGCCACGATGTTTTACCTATTGTTTTAGTGCCTCGAACAATTACAACTTTGTCACATCACTGTCGTGGGCGTAAGCGTGGAAGAACATGGAATATTATCTCGCCTAAAGCAACCTGATGGTCTCACTTACGTACTATCACTCATAGTGGTCTAGCCTGCTTAGGTGAATTCATTAACTGTTTGCATTTCACAGCGAAGAAAAAAATAATGAAACGGACATGTGTGCGTACAATTGGTTATGTAGAGTGTGTATTAACTTGCTACTTTACCTTCGTTGTACAGGAATGCAATTTTTTTAACCAGTGCAAGACTCGCAGATAATGAGATATAAAACAACTTGCGCAACAATATTTAGAGAGTAGGCGGAATTCGAGCGGAAGATACACAAAATGCCCTAAGGAAATGCCGAAACAGTGACTGTGTGGCTGTTCCCCATTGAATGACCCCCTCTCGCGCTGCTTTAAGTAAATAGAAACGTTCTGCTCATTGCTTGCAAAAGTATGTCCATTCAAGACCAATATAAGAGCAATACACTGCAGTCAGCGTGTTTTATTACCAGAAAATCGGGCCCCGTCATTCACAGCGGAACGTCGCCGTCAACCTTTCAATACGCGCCGTCGACCATGTATACCACCAAGGCGGCGACGGTGCTGTCCCCCGTAGGACGATATCGCGGGGAATATTGACAACTCCCACTCAAGCTATGTTGCAGCACCACGGCGTCAACTTTCACCGCCGCAGGCATACGAATACCGAACTAACCTCCAATGTGGAAGTTCGTTCGACATTTCGCAATGTGAAGAACAAGAATGGCGGATTATTAAAAAAAGTCGCAGTTTCCCCCGAAAGGCGACGCATTAATTGCGATAGCAAATTAGTAGAGAGTTATACGGAGTAAGGATAGTAGTTTTATCCGCTGTATAAACTTGGACATGCAGCAGCACCGGCAACACGCAGAACTGTTGTCGACGCCGTCGGCGTTTTGCCCGCGTTCGTTCAAAATGCGTGCGGCGTTGGTGACTGTTGCCGGAGCCTCTGATATAAATAGGCACTTGGTGCCGCAGCTAAACGTCGCCTCCCTTCCCTCCCCTCCCCCCCCCCTCCCCCACGGCATCTCGCGCGTCGGAAGAAGGCGCGTTTGCTCTACATATATGGTGATTGTAAAGGAGGAAAGAGACGCCTACTTCTGCAGCCCTTAAGGGAGCACGGCGCAGAACGCGCGTTTGTTCTCCGCCGTGCGTGTATAAGGAGTAAGGTAGTAGTTTTATCAGCTGTATAAACTTGGACATGCAGCAGCACCAGCAACGCACAGAACTGATGTCGACGCCGTCGGCGTTTTGCCCGCGTTCGCACCGAACGCGCGCGGCGTTGGTGACTGTTGCCGGTGCCTCTGGGGGCGGATAGGAGGTTTTCGACGAGATCAGAACGGGAAACTCGTCGAGCAGCGTCGGAAGTTTTTACCACCTTCTCGCCTCGCAATGTTCTTATATAAATACATTTGATGCCGCAGCTAAATGTCACCTCCCGTCCCCTCATGGCCTTTCGCGCTACGGAAGAAGTCGCGTTTGCTCTCCGCCGTGCGTTCGTTCCCCGTGAAAGCACGCGTGCCTCGCACACATACAGTATACGGCTCGCGGCAGCGATTTCATCGCCGTTGGACTCTATACGGAACCTCACGGCGACGGCGACGCTGATGGCCGAAATCCGCTTGGAGTGTCCATATAATTGCTATCACAATAAAAAAAAACGCCATGCATAAAATACGTATTCTTTTGAATGGGATATGTCCAAGATAACTTTTATTTTATAAATAGTGGTCATTATGTTTCAAAGACAATTCGAGGCTTTGACACAAGTTTCTTTGCAATTACATTTGATACCGACCTGGCCATCGCACGCACGCACGCACGCCGCACGAAAATTGCTGCGGAACTCCTTTTAAGAGCTTCAGCGTAAAATGAAGAGAAGAGGCAGAGTCGCGAAGGTCGTCCGAGTTAATCTATTCTCGCGGATAACTTTGTATGGCGATGAAGGCAAAGCTGGGGAGACAAAGCTCGCACAGGAGGGCTTCCGAAAAAAGTCCCATGTTTGCGTCCACAGTAGTGTATGCGCATTTCATGCACCCCGTGTCACATACCCCCCCCCCCCCTCCTCTTGGAATCTACATATACAGTAGAAATAACATGGAAGGTGTTAGATGGCTATGAAATGTTGCCTAAATTCCCACATGATAGAAATGTATTAGTGGCCGAGGAAAACCTGTTATATCTAAAGGCTACCGATGAGATAGGCCTAGCAGATAGCCATAAAGATGCTCAAAGTCTTGCTATTCCCTATATATAAAAAAGAGAGAAGTTGACTTTCATGTTTTGCGTTGGAAAATCACGTTGAATAGATGACCTCCAGTTAGGTGTATTACATGAATACAAGTATTTCTGAGTGGGCCAAGAATAAGCGGTCTAATACATTGTAGAATACGGAAAGAGTCACACACAGCAAAGAGTACTGCAGCGTGAGTTCTGTGCTGCATGTTTCAGCCGTGAACGGACGGTGCGCCCCGAACCAGTTCCTGTGCGTGGCTGAAAACAAGTGCATCTACGAGGGCTACCAGTGCGACAACATCAACAACTGCGGCGACAACAGCGACGAATACAAGCTGGGCACATCGACATGCTGTGAGCAGAGATCACGCGTTTTCCTTGCGTTTTCACTGAATTGAAACGTAGCGGACATGGCCTTTTTGGCTGGTGCCCGTGTTTGAGCTTCCAGCTTTTAGATAATGCTTGAATAGCTGAATTCTCGCATTGAATTGTTGAAACGCCACAACGCATTTTTAAAATAATCCGTCGAATTGTTGGTGGCATTCTTTGGTGGGCCGGCCGAATGTATACGACATGACGAATATGCAATCAAAGCGCGAACATGGGTCTAAATCAGGTATAGGAGCACAATATGAAGGAAGCATTGAGGAAATCAGCTGCCCCTGTACATCGGTAGTACAAAATGCCGTCGTCTTATCTGTTAACGGTAAATGCTTGCCTTTTTCGGTTGCATTGCGCATCGCGTGGTGCTTCACTTCGTTGTATGTTGCTTCCGTTTCGTCCAAGTTCTGGCCCCGCTCATCTACGAATTGGTGGAGCGTACTTATTGTAGAAGTTTCTTATTAAAGCTAAGAGTAAAGTGCTGGCTGATACTTTGCTGAGATCCCTTGCCCTATTCTTTCCGACCCTGTAATCGTCTGGCGCTACCATGTGGAAAATTCGCTTGAGCGAGAGCCACCCACGACGTCAGACATACCCCCTCATTCACTCATGCTTTGGGTACTCTGCACAGAGCCCGAATAAAGTTTTTGGAACAGTCGGTTTGTCTCGAGGATGTTCGAATGAGTTACGATAGTTAAACGTAATTCCATGAAGGGATACGTGAATACAAGATCGCATTTTCACCTTCAGTGCTGAGATAAAGCACTCTATACAGGTTGATCATATTTAAGTTCTAGGGAGTTTTTAAATATAGCCTGTTGCAGATATCATAATTTCAGTCCATGAGATGGCTTATTCAAAAAGGCGGACATTACTTGTACAACAAAACGAAACGCATATTCAAATCGTGCTCCCCCTCGGCCCGCTGCAGCTCGACAGCTATCTGCGTCGGGGACACAGTCCTCCGTGCGCTGTGGTTTTGCGGCTAAATTCGCGTTGATGATAGCCGCAGCACGAAAGTCGATTCGCATGCTGCTGCGGCCGCGCTTACTTACTCCAGCGTTTTGACAGCGAGTTTACGCGGTCATCGAGTGAGACGTGTTCATGTTTGCTTGTGCGCGTGTGACACCATGCTTGTCAATTAATTAGTGTGCCTATGTTTACAAGTTTCTACGGCTGATGAAACTACCTTACTTCGTATAGCTGTCCACTAAATTGCTATCGCAATCGATGCTTCGCCTTTCGGGTAAAAGTGACACTTTTTTAACAAAGCACTCTTTTATGCATTGCAGCACAACATTAACTGGACCGCCAATGGATTTTGTCCCACACTTTGGGGAATAATATTTCGAAACTGGTGTCATCATGGAAATTCATTTCAAACGAATACGTCTTGCAATCTCACCAGCCACAATTCGTAAATAGAAATATGTGCCGTAAAGTAATTAATTAAGAAGTTAATTAGTGAATATTTGTTAATTATTTTAATGTGTTTCGATTTCTCGGGGTAGTAATGTCCGCCTATTCGATTAATTAAGTTCAAGGACCAGAATTAGGCTATCTGCCACTGGCAATTTTTAGAAATTCCATAAAACTTAAAAGTTATCACTCTGTATCTACCTTCCTAGCTCACAATGATTGCAAAATGTGTATAATACCTTCAGTATCATCCTATTGAAACATCTTTTGGAAAATGTATAACATCTCAAAAAGTACAAAAGTCATGGCATGTCCAAATGACTGCTTATGTTTCAATGCTTTACACGAAGTACTTTGTGGCACGGTTGGAAGTGTTTTGGTGTAGAAAGGAGGAGCCGGCCTCTTGTTACATTTGCAGTGGTATCATCTAGCGACAGAAGATCTGATATTCGTGCCCCTTTCCCATGCAGTAACTGTAGTTATCACACTACCATTTGTTGCTTCTACTCATAGCCCTAAATAAAAAAGGTTGGCTCAAAGTAAGCAAAAATAGCATAAAAGAAATACATTAGGATGTCGCCTGTTATTTCAGTCATGCCGCAGAGCTCCCTCCTGCTAATTTCATTCGGCGTGATCAACCTCATCATCACGTGGCTGTCTGTGTTTTACTGCTGCGTGAAAAGCGCCTTGTCCAGAAAGAAGGTGAGTTCACGTTCGACTTTTCACGCTCCCGTACAAGATTATCTAAAAATTCGCAATCACGAGTGAGACTGCCTGAACAGCTGTTAATCTTCTACTTAGATCTGGTGAGATATAGTAGCTAACCTCTCCCCACAACGGGCTCTGGTGCGCGACCTGCAACTGTCTGAACCAAACGTGGCTAGGCTGGTTTTCGCTTTCGTAAGCTACGCACCAATGCATAAAGACCACAATCTCAAAAAGGTGTTTACGCCATTTGCAGTGTATCTTGTCCGCAAACAATAGTTGTCGTATGTCATGCTTGCGTTTCTTTTCTTGATAACTCAACGCTCGCTACTTTCCTGCCAAGAATGATATATGGCATGCTGATAATGCGCACGCCGTTCGTGACTTGGAAGTGCTCGGCTCACCGCGTTAGAGAAAGGAAAGGCGCGCGAGATGATTACTGTTCGAAAACAACATAAGCCCCGAAGGGTGGAAAATTTTCTGATGGTGCATTCTCTGTAATATTTCTGCGTGCGCAGTTGTCATTAGCTATAAAAGTGCGATGCGCTAGAAGGAGGCGCGGCTAGCCCACACTAATTTGCTCAATTTGACAAGGAGGCAAAAAAAATGAGATCGTATCGTTTTTGCAAATTTACCCGCCATCATATAAGGATTTTACGTTTTGTTAGGGGAGTTGCATATAATGTTCAGACGCAAATATATGCAGCGGTCTGTCGCTTTCTTTGATGAGGTTTGAGAAACAACGAATACACTCCCAAGTTTCCAAAATGTCTAGTTCTGGCATTTCACTTAAGCGCTCCGCCGGACATTACCTGCCAGTGGGAGTGCTTGTTTGTTCTTTTTATTATATAGTACCGGCAGCCTGAGTGGAAGGATGTAGGTCTGGTTGACCTCCTTATACGAAACATCAACAACAAAAATTACTTGCAATTGGACTTGAGTTTGAGCTATCCCACTCAGCTTAATATAACCTCGTTGAAAAAAAACAATCTCTAGCGAGTATAGACCCACTAGAGCTTGTGCATAACTTCTTGAAATTGTTAAACTTATTCTTAGTTCATCGACAGATCAATTCATTGAATCTTCAGCAAAACTAGACTGTTCGATGGCATGACAGCAGCCAACGTTAGGGAGTATCAGGCAAGAAAGTTTTCCGTCTGCCCCAGATGACCCACTATTTTGTTGTTCGTAACAGGCCCTGCGGGATGACCGGTTCGGCTCGGCCACTCCGCCCATGGGCACCGGTTCAGTCAGCGGCGGTGACGGTCCCACGGCGCAGGACGTGTCCGCCGATGACGACGGCTCGCCAGACATGATGACCTCGGGGCCTCTGAGGTCGGAGGGCGCCAGCAGGGTGAGATGATGCTGAGCAGCACGTGTTCTCAAGCGGCGCCTTTTCGCGGTGACCACCTCAAAACTTCGGTACACATTAGATGCCAACATTCACACGGGGACCCTGGCGTTCCCTGTTTGAAGCCGATGATTGCACAGTGAAAGAATGCGTTTTATTTTGTTGTCATCGAACATGTTCATGTGCATAGCCACCGTCATACTTAAACCCACATAATGAACACATATCTATAGCGGCTTGCATTTAATAAACACGTGTTTTAAAGCAAGCATCATAGGCCTTGGAGGGAAGAAGCATAAGCTAGCACATTAATTAAATCTATCTATCTATTCTAATCTAAATTCTGTATCAAGGTAGGTACACCAAAAATATCTGTTAGGATTGACAGGGTGTTCAAATTTCCCCAACGAAGAATCCCCAACACGTTCTGCAGGAGAAAGAAAAAGGCTTTAATGCGTCTTCCGGTTCAGTGTGACGGCGGCTGTACATAGATTGGAGCCATTCGGGCTAGTCGGATCAGATTCCGCACAACGTATTTACGTTCCAGTTTTGAACGTGCGCACGCTCGCTAGTATTTAGCATGCGGCTTTTCCATTGGCTGTGGGGATGCGCGACTCTCACGCGTCTCCTGTGGTCCGGCTTCACCGTGCGGCTGGGTGCCGGAGGCGGTCGTAGTGGTTGCGGCGCGTTGCGAGAGATGGCGCGAGTATCGCGATGCTAACGCCCCGAACGGCTGGGTGACTTGGGAGAAAAAGGTCGAAAGCGCTTTCCTCTTGGTTTTGGGATCGGCGGCCAACACTCACGAACGCTTCGCGCGTGCGCCGGCCCGCTTCGCGGGACCGTCTCGCGAGGCTAAGACCAGGACACCGGTATGGACGAACACGGATCGTTCGAACGCGCTACCGTTCGCGTGACCGTACACGTGAACGACTAGGCGATGGTGTCACAGCATGGGGCGAACATACTCGCTCGCTATCCGGTCGCGGTGAGTCGGACTTTCTTGATTTGTCGCGCGCCCATCTGAATGTTCTATTGGTAGTAATTTGGCTAGCATGTATTAGTGTATGAAAGGTGCAATAAATGCCCTTTTGATTGTCTGCACTACTGTGTTGTCGTTCCTTTGTCCTAAGAGCACATGTGAGACCGCACATGGCTGATCGTTGTAACGTCGAAAAATAAAAAAAAGCTCTAGCGATGTATTCGCGGCAACACCGAGAGCAGTGAGCGACAATGCAAGACCACCTCGGTGCACTGTAATGGAAGCTAGAGCAACTAAAATACCGAGAGCGGCATTAAGTGCGAACCTCTCATTTTCCGAATTCGGACTTCTGAATAACAGGCACGATATAAATGAACACCAATTGTAAATCTGCCTAGAAAAGAATCATTTCACGCCAAAAGCTGTAAGCTGCGAGCTCAAATGCCTGCGAGTTCTTTTAAAACATTTGCATATGAGCACTACAGATTACAAAGGCCTACCTTAATATATTGTCACGAACAATGGAAAAGACAAAGACGTTGTAGTGGGGCTGGGTCAGGGGCTCTCTTGTCGGACTAAAATCTGCTGAAACCTGTGCGCTTTGTGCAGTCTTGACTAGACAAGCGCTAGCCGTTTACTGTTAATTAAAGACTCCCCGTAACGTCTTTTTGGTGGAGTTGCCATCAATGTTTATATTTCAATCTCGAATTCTATGCTCCCAGGAACTACCTAAATGCCATGAGCAAGAGAATTGCGTAACATTTGCACAAAACGGCTAATCCACCATAGAAATTTCTGACGACGTAGGCTATTGAACATTTGACTGCATATGCATCTTTCTGCCAATGGTTGAACCGTAAATGCGGAATTTCCATTAAAACCAACGAGCAAGCGATGCACTTATGCATATCTTGTCGACGTATTTCGTCCGCATTTGTTATCTCACGCTTTCTTGTACACCAGGCCTGTCGCAACAACCTACGTGAGACTTTTGCAGGGAATTGCCGTCAAAAGTTATCATTCGGTTGAAACGCAGAGGTCTGCCTGCTTTATTTTTTACTTTATACACTGCTTAGTTCATCGAGCCTTGGCCCCATAACACCCCCATTTGACACTTAAAAGGAAGCTGTACCTCGGGGCGAGCCCCAATTTTCCTGTGCAAATACATGTGAATCACACAGAATCTTTTATGACGTAATAGCGGAACTGCTTTGAATGAAATTTCTTGCATCTAAGAGAAAAACCAAATTCTACCAATTGCGGAAAGCATAATTTTGATTTAGGGCCCTATACCCAAAAAGAAATTGACAAGAACTGGCAACGTAGAAAGAAGCACGAAGTTCACAAATCCATAACTCAGTACAAAAACAGATATCGCAGTTTTGTAAATTACACCTGTTATAGTGTCTGGAGTGGTCAAATGTGATATCCGAGTTAAGATTAGTTTTTCAAATGTCCTACTCCCAAATCAATGGTATAATACACACTGGTGTATATTATATAAGATTTTTTCTCACGATATACGCTTAATAGGGCCGTTAGAAAACGCTGATATTTTTATTGCTGAATTACAGAATTGTAAACTTGATAGTTCTTTAATATTGTGCGATGTAAAGGAAAAAAAAGATATGCCTCAAAGTAAACGCCAATTTCCTGCAGTCGCTATATTGTATTTACTAAGTCCAACAAAGATCAATAACGTCGGTGCAGTGGATGCCGAAAAAAATAATATTCTTCGTTCGCATGTACCGTCTTTTCCCTGCTATAGTCCATCTTCTTCTTTCTTCTTCTTTTCTGGGGTTTTGCGTGCCAAAACCAGTTCTGATTACGAGGCACGCCATAGTGGAACGCTCCTGATTAATTTTGTTCACCTGGGGTTCTTTAACGTGCACTACAACGCAAGCACACGGGCGTTTTTGCATTTCGCTTCCGCAACGCCTTAGCTAACTGAGCCACCGCGGCGAGTGCTATCTCACAAGGAATTTGCTCTCCATGTTCAGGACAGGCTAGTGCAGGAAAATGCACTTGAGCAAGAAATTCAGTAAAGCCGAGAATGCTTTTCTTATGCAGTCTATTTAAACTGAAAAAAAAAATGTAGTGAAGCTGTCTGCAAGGACAGTAATAATTCTTAGAGGACCTTAGGGGTACAGCAAGCCTCCATTGTCAAACTGCGATGTAAAGGCTGAAGCTTCACTGCTAGCTTCCTTGCCTGAAGCTTCCCGTTATCTTCCTTGCCGTGTACCTTGCTACATAGTATATGCGTTTGTCATGGCTTCTTGCAGCACAAGAGCAGTGTGGTCTGACCAAATGCTTTTGAGCAAAGCGCAGCATTCCAGTGCACTTTCGGCATCGTCACACTTTCTGGCACCATTCAATTCGTCCAGTATTGCAATCAAATTTTAGGGTTCCACCTTCGGAACAAAAACCAGTGCAGTGATAAGTTCTGGAACACAGTTTCCTGATTTAGGTGGTTTTGCAAGGTTATAAAAGGCAAGTAAATTGATTATAAGTAAAAACTGTGCAGCAGTAGGGTGGTCGTTAGTTCCAGAAGAATAGCTGAACGAAGTTGCAAAACGAAGTCGCAAAACGAAGTTGTTTGACGGCCGCTTAGGTTGAGAAGCGAGTACTTTGTGCCAACCGCACTAGCCGCACTGTGCCATGCACTGCTCCCTCGAGCGAAGAGCTTAGCATGAGGACTGCTCGCAGCGCCCTCTACGCTTTCATTCAGGAAGCCTCCTGCCGCCTCCATACGGCGCGGCGCGCGGAGTGCAGACTAGCCAATATTCTAGGGATGATAGCGCGACAGCCCGCGCCGGCGCAAAGTACAAGTTCAGTTGGCAGAGTAGAAGCCGCCCCCCCCCTCCCGGGCTGCCTTCCCGCTTTCCTCTTTTCTCGTGGGAGATTAAGTCGCCAGTTCCCCTTGCGCCCGGTTGAAAGATACGCGTTTAGTGCGGCAGCACAACGTCGCCCCCCCCTTTCCCTCGCTCCTTACCCCCATGGCCTTTCGCACGACGTAAGAAGTCGCGTTTGCTCTCCGCCGTGCGCTCGCTCTCTGTGAAAGCGCGCAGCCCCCGCGTGCTTTCACTCCCACATACGGCGCGCGGCGACGATTTTCTCGCCCTTGGACTTTATGCGGAACCTCACGGCGACGGCGATGCCGGCGACAGAAATCCGCTTGATGTGTCCATATAATTGCTATCGCTATAAAAGAAAATCGGTTGAAGGCGGTGGCACCACAGGCAGCAAAAGACGCCATATGGTAGCCATTTCATGCTTGCATCTACTCTTGATTACGGGAGAGCCAGCAACTTTATTGCGATAGCGATTATATGGACACTCCGAGCGGATTTTTGCCGTCGCCGTCGACGTGAGGTTCCCTATAAAGTCCAAGGGCGATAAAATCGTCGCCGCGCGCCGTATGCTGTATGTGCGCGTGAAAGCACGCGAGGGAGGCGCACTTTCACGGGGAGCGAACGCACGGCGGAGAGCAAACGCGACGTCTTCCGTCGCGCGCAAGGCCGTAGGAAGGGTGGGAGGGGAGTGACGTTGTGCATTGACAGCAAATGCGTGCCTTGTGATCAGGCGTAGGGAACTGGATTCTCCCAGGCGAAAGGAGGAAAGTTGGAAGGCTGAGCGGAAGGGAGGGGGTGCGGCTTCTGCTCTGCGATACTCCTACTTTGCGCTGCGGGGGGCGGTCACTCGCACCGTATCTTGAAAGCGATCTGCAACACGGCTCCTACCTTCGTATGCGCTGTGCTTTCGCCGCTGTTTCCGTTGAATCAATAGACCGCACGAACCGTCGCTCGCTGCTGCTGGCGCGCTTGCTGACACCAGCGTTTTGACAGCGGTTGTATGCGGTCATCGAGTGTGAGCTATTCATATTTGCTTCTGCGCGCTGACACCATGCTTGTTAATTCAGTTAGTAAGCGAATGTGCCCAAGTTTATACGGCCGACAAAAGTACTATCCTTACTTCGTATAGCTCTCTACTAATTTGTTATCGCAATTGATGCTTCGCCTTTCGGACGAAACAGCGACTTTCTTTCTTTTCGCGTGCGCGTTTGCCTTGTGTCTTCATAAGAAATCAACCACAGCCACCGCGAATCGAAATAGACGTGCTCGGGCTTAGTAGCGGAACAGCGTTGCCACTGGGCTCTAATGGCGGCCAACTGTGCTTCCACATCCACAGGCCGGCGGCAGCTCCATCCGTGACCCGCTTGTGGCATCGGTCAAGAAGAAGGACCGTGATGACACTTCTTCGGTGGGCGGCAACTGACACGCAGCTGTCGCGCACACAAGCGGCGCCGGCTACGACATCGCTATTCACCCACAGCCTGGCGGGTTGAAATGACGTTTCTCGTGCTGCCATCTTTAAGCTTGTGCGAGGCATTCGTCAGTAACTTGCGTAGCAGCTTTTTTTTTTTACCCGAGCGTTCATTATCCTGTCACATCTGTCCCTGTGTTAGCTGTGTGCAAGGTGGGGAACGGCCAATGGTCGCAACGAAATGATTTTCTTTATTGTGTGTAATCAATTAACGACATTTTATTTTTCTTACATTACACGAACATTTCTGCAAACGCTTAATTTTGTTGTTTCCTTGTAATATAATTAATATATGACATTTAGCATAGTTTCTCTTTGTGTTGAACTGTTAAGCGTAAAGAAAAAAAAAGCATCAACAACCGGGCTTCTTGGATGACTAGGTGGTAAAGTATGTGGTGGCATTTTTGTGTCGTCTTAAACGTTCACTCTGCCATACGACGACATATCAGGTGAGTCAAAGTCACCTCACCGAGCAAAAACGCTTCGCCAGCATAGTTGTCTGAAACGAATGCAGTGTTGCCGCACAAGCGTGTCAGTATTAAAGAAAAAGCCAGTTGATAGTTTGCGTTCATGTCGTTCATTTCTGCCTTCTCGTCCGTGTGTTGTGTGCGCAACGCACAGTATGAATCTATACCAACTCACCCAGTTGTCAGTTCTGCATATTTCTAGTGCACAGGGCTCTTCCGCGTGTTAACTCCTTGATTCCTGACGCGGCCATGCTCGTAGGATTTGCCGCAAGGCCAAGAAGGCGTCTTCCAGAGGTACAAGAAATGGCGCGGAATGGACACTCAGGGTACCGAGTTCCTTTCGGCATCGGTTCGCCAACAGCTGCCTATAGATGGGTCGGCGACGTGAACAAACGTTGCTCATTCTGGGAGACAATGAAATTTCCGCTGCACACATCGAGATACTCCAGCGAGGCCCGAAGTTCAACGATGAATTTTCTACTTCTCCCGTGGACAAGATGGCCTACTGCAGAGCTAGGGACGTAACAGAATAGCACTGCCCAGAATGCGTTGATCGTCATTTGGAGCGAAGGCCTGTCAATTTGGCCCCTGTCTTAAGTTTCTTCATCGAAAGGAGGGTCAGGCGGATACTCTCTGAAGGTAACGCCATTTCGTGGCATTATCGACAGCCTTTTTTTTTACGGAAATAGCTAATGCCGCGATTACGAATAGTTTTGTGCCAGTCTCCGAGAAGGCAATTGTCGGACAAGTTAGGAGTCGACAAAATTGCAGCGCACATCAAGGAAGCAAAAGGCCTGTAACTCAACCTTTTTTCTGCTCAAAGGCGCACAAGCCGGCTGTACCGTTCCGTGGCATCGTCTCCGCGACAAACACGCATGGCCCGAAGTGTATTTCCGGTTTCTTCAGCGACACATTTCGAGCCTGAAAATGAAAAACACATTCAGGATTCTTGGCTCCTAGGCCTTGGTCGAAGATCTATTATTCGAAGCCACCAACCATTGAACTCCGTTGTGTCGAGCATCGATGTTTGACGACCTTTATTACTCGCTGGCGCACCCTGATGTGACTAAAAGTCTGCCATAGTTACACGACGAACTTCATTTTCGGTCGTGCTGTAGTTCGACAGCTGAATATCCTAGATTTGCTTGTTTTATGTTCAGTCCAGGTTTGTCAGCACCGGGAGAGAAAGAGAAATAACTTTATTTTGCCCAAAATGTGGTTATAGGTGGGGGTAATGACTAGAAGCCTCCCCCGTCCCCCCTTTAGACGGCGGCCGGCAGCCCCTGAGCCGCGGCGGCGTCTTCAGCCATTTGGACTAACTACTCTTGCTTGAACATCCGGGTCCGATCGTGTTGCTCAGCACCGGGATGTAACTATTCGTTCAATGAGAACCCGTGCTACCTCTAAGTGACATCTACCTCAGCCGCGCAAGAAGAGTATCAGAACAAATCGCAGGTTCACCAGAAAACATTTTTCGTTACGTTTACTATTATGCGGTCTTCATTCTAAGGACACCAAGAACCAAAGATCTATTAACGTTTTAAAGATTTTCCGAGAGTGTTGTTTCGGTCTTTAGTTCACGGTCGAGGTCGCTCAGGAGAACGTCATCCAATTTTTGGGCACTAGAGGTTCCTTCAAGACTGGCCATATATATCGGCAGTACAACCCACGAGCTCAGAAGGTCCTCCTGAATTTTTCGTCGAGCCACCCTGTAGTAATTCAATGTGGTATTGTTTTTTCTCGTTTGTGCTCCTCGCTACTTGGGTGTGGCACCCACGATCTTTAAACCACCTTTCGTAAAGAGATGAATCACAGTATACACCGCAGACCGAGGAGAGAGAGAGAGAAACGTTTATTATTGAAACAGTGTCCCGAGCGAGGCCCGGTATCACCCTGAGGTGCGAAGGTTCCTTAGTCCAGGAACCCTCTGGCTTCGGCTGCCCTCTTGGCCCTGGCGACGAGTTGTCGTTGGTCTTCCAGGTCCCCGAGGGCGAGCTTGGCCTCCCACGTTTTGAATAGGTGGTCTTCGTTTGCTTGCGGACCGAGGAAGATTGGCTGAAAGTGTCAACACCTGACAAAGGCCAATAGCGCGCCAAATAAGCTTTGGCAGTTGTACTCGCGGCTTAGAAAGAAAATTGAAGGTCCAGTTGCGCACAGTGAACGCGGCTGTCCAATTATGCATAGGGAACGGTACACGTCGTGCAAGACCGCTGCTGTGTACCAGGCGCAAATAAACGGCGGCAGACCGTGCGTCCTCTAAAGGGGCCGGCATAGGCTTAGGGAACACGATTTGTGCGTGTCCAACTTGGTCGCTCTGACTTGGTTAAAAAAGTTAAATAAGAAAAGAAGGGCCACGGGACAGAGCGCAACCGTCCTTTCGGCCCCCTTTTTTCCTCACTTTTGTGCGATATTACTTTATGTCCACACTCAAACTAGCCCAGCATAGCATCTTTCTCTCCCTTGGTAGACAACTACAGGAATTGTGGCTGTAGAGCGTTGTTCGCGGACGCACGCATCCTATCATCTGAAAAATAGGAAATTAACGGGGAAATTATACAGGCGTTACAAATAAGATAATGGGATTCGGCTGCCAATGCGGTTGATTGAAAAAGTATGCACGCAATTGTGCAGTACGTGTGTGGGATCGATCGAATGATTGCTCCAATCAGAAAACTGTTGTTTGCTCGCAGGGTTTTGCCGAAGTGTATAATGAATAAATTGAATTATGGGGCTTTACGTGCCAAAACCACGATTTGATTATGAGGCACGCCGTAGTGGGGGACTCCGCAAATTTGGACCACCTGGGGTTCTTTAACATGCACGGGTGTTTTCGCAAAATTGAAATTAAATTAAATTATGGGGTTTTACGTGCCGAAACCATGATCTGATTCACTACCAGATGAAAGTGTTCGTTAGCACCACGTGTCACTTGTAAGGAATGTTTTTATAAGTAACGTGCCTTTTAGTAAAAAAAAAGTTGAGAGTTTGCCCTCGTGTCATCGATTTCTTCCCTCTCATTCGCATGTTATTTGCGCAACCCACAGTACGAAACGATACAAACCGGCCCAGCTTTTCAGTTTTCCCCGAAGTCCTCGGAGAATTGCACGTGACAATGAGTTAGAAGCTTTCCAAATATTTACTGACTGATAATTTCCCCCGATTTTCACGCGTCATACGAGGGTATGTTTGCCCGGTAACCTCGGTGAACTACAGAAGGCACTTAGTTTATATTTGTCGAAAATATTGGGCGGACGAAGGCCGTTGGCAGTGAATTACTTATGAAGCACCACGGAGCGTTATGCGCATGGTTTACGAATGCCCTTGAACTAGCTGTAGTGCAAAAGAAATAGCAGCCACGGAAATCGGATTTCGTGAAAAGCGAGCTAACGTCATGGCTAATGTGCCTTTTCTAAAAAAAGCCGGCAGATTCCACGCCCTGTGGGAATCGACATTATGCGAAGCAGTATGCGGGGAGCCTACCAAGTTAACGAGCACCCATGAGAGCACCAAGACGTAGGCGGCTGTTCCGTGAGCTACATAACACGCATGTCATGAGTCCTCAGGAGTCCCTGTAGCTACGACTAAGAGACTTTAAGGTGAAAGCCTTAGTCATGCTCATGACTATGGCTTTGATCATCAACCTTTAGCCTTTTTCTTGACTTAGTACCACATCCGAAACAGTTACATTGGTTTTTGAGTGTTAATCTTTTTTCGCTGAGTCAGTGATTTTTGCTTAGTTATGGTCATGACTATGATTTCTACCACTATCCTACCACAATCCTTTAGTATTTCCTTCACTTACTACCCACGTGTAGACTCACTTCAGTGGTTTTTCAGTGTTAATCATTTTCGCTGAGGTATTGTCATTTTGTCTGTTCATGCTCATGACTATGACGTCTACCACCACCACTTAGTGTTTCCTTCACTTAGTACCCACGTCCGAAACCATTTCAGTGCTTGATGATCCAACTATAATCTCACTATCACCCGCCGTGGTTGCTCAGTGGCTATGGGTTGGGCTGCTGAGCACGAGGTCGCAGGATCGAATCCCGGCCATGGCGGCCGCATTTCGATGGGGGCGAAATGCGAAAACACCCGTGTACTTAGATTTAAGTGCACGTTAAAGAACCCCAGCTGGTCCAAATTTCCGGAGTGCCCCACTACGGCGTGCCTCATAATCGGATCGTGGTTTTGGCACGTATAACCCCATAATTTTTTGATGTCACTATCAGGGAGGGAGAGTCTACCTGAGTGGAGCAGTATTTCTTTATTTGGGGTGTTGCTACGCTGCGCTCCGCAACACCCCAACGACCGCCGCTTCGCGTCGGCACCCGGCACCACGGCTTCCGCCGCGGCACCGGGGATCAACCGACGGTGACGAGAGAGGAAAAAAAGAAAACGGTGATACCAAGAAAAGAAAACTTCCTTGCCGTGGCAGGATTCGAACCCACGTACCCCAGATCCCAAATCGAGCGTCGTAACCACTAGGCCATACAGCTTTTTTCGTTCATTGCCATTTCACAAACACAAACAAAATTATCAAAAGCACCATGTAGATATTCTAAATACACCAGCTACAACTCGGCCAGTGTATGTGGGTCAAAAATGCTTCACAGAATCCAATTGATCCAATATAGGTAGCCACTCTGGTGGTTCACATTGGGCTCCGGACAAGTCTCGGGTGTAGATCACACTCTCAACAAGATAGTGTCTTGCTGAGTGAGTTTGTATATGAGCACGTCTAATATCCATCCTCGTCTTTCATACGCTATGCCTGCAAAACAACATTAGCATATCACTCGGCACTACCCCTGTATACGCACATGGAAGAAACCGAATTCCAAAAGGGCCTAATGGCAATTCTTTTTTAAGAGTTCTTTGCAAGACATCCCACAGGAATACGGTATCGTGACAGTCTAGAAAAACATGTTCTATTGTTTCCGGTTTCCTACAGATTAATCAGTTTACTGACCAAGGTACAAAACGACCTTTACTTTGTAACCATGACTTTACAGGGAGAGTGTCGGAATGTACATGAAAAAAGAATGTTTTAACTGAGGGCCTGACCGGCATTTTTTAAAGCCAAGCTTTCAGAGCATGCTTGCTTGCTTGATCCTCACCCGTGGCGCTTACCCACTACGGAGGATTGGCCAAGAAGCCGGCGGTTAAAGGTAAAAAAAAAAGAAAGAACGGTGATACCAAGAAAAGTAGACTTCCTTGCTGAGGCAGGATTCGAACCCACGTGCCCCCGATCCCAAAGCGAGCGTCGTAACTAGTAGGCCGTACAGCTTTTTTTTATTTATTGCCAATTCACAAACACGAACAAAATTATCAGATACACATGTTCATATTCTAAATACACCAGCTACAACCAAAGCATGCATTCATGCGAACCTCTGGACGCCTTCACGTCGCGTCGGCTTGTCGGAGAGACTTATTTCCCGTTATTCTGGTCCATACCAAACCTTACCACAACTGTTCGACGTGATACGAGATCGCCCCAGTCGGTCAGCCTTCAGTGCCTCCCAACGTCACCAGCGATGTTGTTCACATCGCCAGGTTCAAGCCCTGTGTCCCCCCATTAGGTGAGGCTCTATAATTTGCACCGGGAGGGAGCTAATCCCACCGGGAGGGTGATGTTACGGTGAAGGGAAAGAAGAAAGGGACACTAACGAGAGGAAGACGAAGACTCTGGCCGTTGCCTGAACGCCATATACTTCGCTTCTATGTCCCCTCAGAACAAGTCCAAAAAGTCTCCGCCCAGTACAGTTCTCAAGGAGAAGATTTTGGAGAAGGTTATTGCTTCTGCAATACTATCTTCAAAACAGGATCCTTGAGAGTATTACAGTGGAACTGTCGTTCGATATTTGCTGCTTATACAGATTTAGATTGTCTTACCGTCCAGTTAAGTCCTGATATCTTGTTGCAAGAAACTTGGCTTACACCAGATAGAACTTTTAATTAAAAAATATCGTTCATTCCGATTAGATCGATCTTCGAGAGGAGGTGGTTTACTGACACCGATATCGTCCAAAATTTGCCATAAGGCGAAGATAGCTCTAAAGCTACTGTCCTCCGAGTACGAAATACTAGTGTTAGATATAAGCCTTCCATCCTGTCGGCCATTTTTTATAGCCAACGCATATTTTCCCTCGGGTGTTCAGGACACGCGCCCTTTGGATACTATCATTACTACTTGCGGAAAAGATGTTTTACTAGCTGGGGACTTTAACTCCCACCATAATACATGGGGATTAAAAACAGATCAGAGTGGCAATCGCTTATGGAACTGGTCCCAGGACAATATTCTTACGTGCGCAAATTCCGGATGACCTACTTTCGTCAGAGGTCAGGCTGCTTCTGCCTTAGACTTGACTTTTGTAAGCTCAAGCATTTCCCTGGCCGCCTGGTCGACTGTTGATCATGCCACAAATAGCGACCACATACCGATCATTTTTGATATTTTACGTCCAGTTACCTCCTGCCTTTCTAATACGCGTACTTTCATGAACTGCAGTAAATTTCAAAATTCCTTGTGAACCGCATTGCCTTCTCTGACTGATGTTAATCTCAAATCGAAAGCACTGAGCATTTGTTTTGTTTTAAAAGATTCGCGGGAAATATCTCAATTTGTTATACAATCAGATAAAACGAATTCTTCCCCTTGGTTGAATGATGACTGTTCGCGTGACTACAGGCGAAGGAGGGCAGCTTGGAAAAAACTGTTACATAATCAATGCCCTCAAAACTGGCTGGATTACAAATTCTATGCAGGTACTTTTAGACGGACAGTGTTGAAGGCTAAAGATGAGTACGACACCCAGCATTTTGCATTTCTTTCTAAATCAAACAATAAACGCGCGCTGTTTAGCTTTCTACGCGCCAAAAAAATGATTCCGCGACCAATAAATGCAGAATCCGCAGTTTTGTCTCCAGAAGAAATAAAGAATTCGTTGGGGGTAATCGCTAGAGGGCTAGAACGTCGCTTTTCTTCCCAACAACCATTAGCTCCATTGCTATCCCCATCTGAGGAAGATTTCACGGAAATTTCGAAGACTGAATTATCAGATGTCTTACAAAGCTTTCCATCAGCGGCTCCGGTCCCCGATGGAATCACTTCGACCATGTTAAAAATTTTATATAAAGAATCACAAGAATGTTTATTAGACATAATCAATTATTCCGTCAGAAGAGCATGGGTTCCATTGGAGGGGAAATTGCCAAGGTCATTCCCTTGGTTAAAAATCCGGGTGACGGCTATATATTAGACAATATCAGGCCAATCGCGTTAACTTCAAATTTAGTAAAACTGATTGAAAGAGTTATCAATATTCGTGTCGTAAATTTTCTTAATGAGCGATCGATTCTGAGTCCGAAACAAATTGGTTTCAGATCACAGTGCTCTATATGCGAGGCCCATATTGACCTTGAAAGCCGTATTCAGTTGGCACGGCGCCAAAGACAGTATGCGGCATTAGTCACTCTAGATATCTCAAAAGCATATGACAGTGTTGAACATGTGATATTGATCAATCGGTTTCAGAAGATTAACCTTCCAAAATACCTTCAAGTATGGATCTCAGAATTTTTAAGGAACAGATAATTTTATTGCTTCCAAAGCGGCATTTCTTCGGCTAGGTACGCGCAGTCAAGAGGCGTTCCACAAGGGGCAGTACTTTCTCCAGTCTTACTTAATATTCTAATGGGTTCCATCCCATGTCATGATGATGTACATACTTATGTGTACGCTGATGACATAGTGTTTTTTACATCGGCAAATGACATCCACAAACTTTATCAAGCATTACAGACATACTTGTCTGCTATAGAAAGATGGCTTGATGCGATGCATCTCTGTCTCAACGTTAACAAATTCTCAGTGCTAGCGTTTCCATTAAAGGACCCCATATATATTTCTCTCTCTTATCATCTAAATATAATCCCACAAGTAGAGACAGTCAAGTATCTTGGCGTGATATATGACGGTTCACTGTCTTGGAAGGCACACATTGACTATATTGCAACAAAAGGTGTTTATGCGGTTGGCTTGCTGCGTAGGCTGAGCAATAGTCGATCAGGAATGCGAAGAGCAACGCTTTTAACAATATACCGCATGTATGTTCGACCGGTATTGGAATTTGGATGCGTGCTGTACTCTGGAGCTCCTGCATATAAACTTCGCCCCCTGGTTCTTCTGGAGAGGCAGGCCTTGCGACAATGTTTAGGGCTACCTAAATTTGTAGCAAATGAAGTTTTACATCTGCAAGCTAGGATGCCATCTCTTGTTACGAGGTTTCGATTATTAGCTGTGCAGTCTTATTTAAGACTATATGAATCCCCTATAAGGCGTTCGTTTATTTGCGCGCAAAAATTTTGAGAAAATGAATCTGTTCCAACTAGGCCGACTCGCAGCTAAGGCGTTCACAAACAGTTTTTATCTCCCAGCCGGACTTGTTTTTCGGCTTGTACTGGCCGCGATTCCACACACCACAAATTATTTTTATTCAAACTCTCCTAGATCAATTAAACATACAAATTTGTGAGGTGAGTCCTGTTGTTTACAACACCAATTCCATTAAAATTCAGTATGATGATATTTTTCCTAAAAATGCAAAGGCATTATCTTACCGCATGCTAAGCTCAATATTAAATGATTACTTTTTGCACGTTTCGATCGAGACAGTTATTGCCACTGACGCTTCTCAAAATGAAGAAAAGTGTGGAATTGGAATATTTTCTCCTATTCTTGATTGGTCGTTCTCTCTTCGCCTCCCAGACTTCGTACCGATCTTTCTAGCGGAATTTTTAGCTGTCGTTCAAGCCCTCCGTAAACTCAATACATCAACACGTTCCACAGTGGTCGTGACGGATTCTTCATCTCTGTGCTCCTCCCTCACAGCTTCCAATAATTCCCAGGTTTTGCGAGCTTTCAGATCGTTAGTGCCCCCTCACTCAGCTTTGGTTAGATTGGTGTGGGTAGCAGGGCATTAGGGCCTATTTCTAAACGAAATGGCAGATTCGTTGGCGAAAGCGTCCCTGAATGGCCCGGTAATTCATATCCTACCGATTTCAGCTTTCATCATAGGGGCTAGATCTCGGAGAAAAATGATGCTGCGTGAGTTTGACGCCCCTTTTTTAACAAACTCGTCATATTTGCAGCACTTGTCGCATTATTGGAATAGCAAACTCTGTAAAATGCGATCACTTGAAGTCGCAATCACTAGACTATGCTGCAGAATTCCATCTTTAAATTTTTACCTTCACAGAGCTGGTCTGGTTCCCTCACCTAACTGTCCCTATTGCGGACAACATGAAACATCAGATCATTTTCTTATTGTCTGTCAAAGATATTCTGAATTGCGAAAAAGAACCTTAGAAACACCGTTCCGCCTTCTTAGATATGAATTAAATGTTCAAAATTTTATCATTGAGGGCCTCTACCCTTGGGCACAGCGACGGGAAGGTTGTCGATGCCATCCAGAATTACGTTACAGGGTCAGTAAGATTTATATGACAAAATCAGGGCTTCGGGTTCCGAAATATTTTTACAAATTTGATGACTACTTCTTTTTTTAGTCATCATTTATTCCTTTATTCTATTCAAGTCATTTGATATATTCTAATTATTCATTCGCAGATGCGTATATATTCCCACATTTATGTTTGTATTGTTTTATACATCTCCTTTCTGATTGTTATTTCAAACTACCCGGTTCTTGGCCAATCCCCCAGAGTGGGTATGTGCCAGTAACTCCAAGGCTCTACATCTACAGCTACTTCGCTTGTAAATATACATTCTTCTACAATCGTGGGCCTGCTTTCTTCCTGTAACAATATGATTGCGTTCGAGCGTCGTCGTCTTCGTCGAAAAAAAAACGTCGCGTCACTCTCCTCGCCCTCCTTTTTTTCTCTCTCGCGTGTGGACTCATTCGCGGAAAGCGAAATACGCGCTCGGTCCCTGCGTCTGCCTACATTGTGTGGCGGGTGCACGTTCTGACAATTATGACACACGAAGAATTTAAACACGATTACACTAACCAGATGGTGCGTGTATGCGATTGTGCTTTCTTCGTGTGTGTCTTTTAAGAACCATGCCGCGGAACTTCGCATACGCGACCAAGAACGACCTAGCCTTACACGCAACCAGTCGAAGAATATTCACGAGTCAATCCGGTGGGATTAGTTCTCCCCAAAAAATGTGCTCTTCTTGCTTGTTCTTTTTTTACAGCGCATCTATCTACTGTTGTTATTTTATATAGTGGCACCTTTTTTCACGAATGCATTTCTGCATGACCAAGAGTATCGTCTGAGTATATTGAAAAAAAAATATATATATATATATATATATACAATTGCCAAAACCTCAACACGCTTTACAAAAAAAAGGAAGAAACAGTGAAAAAATGAAACATTGGCGCTGTCAAAAACTTTATTTATTGTAAATATCCGCACATTTAATTGCCATAGACACGTAAGGAAAGCATTTGCCGGAATCGGGACGTCCTGCTCCTTATAAGAAGAAAACGGCACTAAAATATTACAGAGGCGCTGTCGAAACGGTTCGCGTATATATTTACTGTGTTACCTTGTGTCACTGCGATATCTGTGTAATTTTTTCGCATTATTTTTTTTGCCCGGACCAAAACGCTTGCTCGCTCATAAAAAAAAAGGGTGTGGTCAAATGTTTTGTCCAATAATTAACTTTGGTTAACCGCACAGTGCTCGAACTTCATGCCAATGCATTATCTGTGTTACTTGTGCGTGTTAATATGTTATTTGCCGAGCGATTGCAATGCCGACCTGCAAGAAGCAGCGGAACGATGCTTTAAACGATACTTCGGTGGACAGCGCACCTAACGGCGCGCGTTCGTATTAGCACCTAATACGCTCGAGCTCAAGCTTTAGCACAAACTGCTGGGGAGGCCTGGGAAAGACAGCTTGTACCACCCTCCTGGAGGGGGGCAGCGGTGCGGCGCGCTCGAAAGCGGCCCCGCACATTTGGCGCTCGGCGGTCAGTTTGCTCCCGGGCAATTCAGCTGGACGGTGTGGTGCGTTCGGAGAGTCGCGTTAGTGGCTGCGTTCGTGCTTTGTGTGCTGCGTGGTTAAAGGCAGCAATGGACACCTTATATACCAGGGGTACGAGTGGTCAGATCGTCGACGGAATATTGTCGAGGCTATGCGAACGAGCGTCTAGCCCATCTCTTCATTCCGCGCAAAAGGGGAGCGTGCAGAAGGGGCAAGACAGGAGAAGGCTAATGCTAGCGCATTACTGTCACATGAACCCTTTTGAAGACCACGGAGATTTACAAGAATGAGAAGAAAGAAATTGGAAGGGAAATACTGTACGATAACACGAAGGGAAGTGCCTCGCTATTTGAGGCTCGAGCCGGTTGCCTAAGGACCAAGACATACCGGAGCAAGTATTCGGAACTAGATGAGGCATGTGCATGCTGCAATAAAGATCCAGAGACCACTCGGCATATCCTAATGGAATGCGAAGGGATTCACCCAGTTAGACCAGTAGTATAGTACACTCTACCCGTAGGTAACGTACACCTTCCAGAAGCGCTTGGGGTTAGGTAGACGGAATAATCAACCGGTCAGCAGTCGAGATAAGCAAGGGATGTTTAGAGTATTGATGGACAAAAACCAGGGAAGAGATTGATACGACCGAATCTGTTACAGGCATAGGTAGCGGTACAAGGTAGGTAGAGAAGTTCTGAACAAAAAAAAAACATTAAGGTTTATACAGAAACTCTAGAATGAAAAGCATGGATGGCCTACCTGATTAAGTAAAGCGCAGTAGGTGACCCCACCCAACCTCAACGAGAAGGCCCACCGAGCCGCGCGAGAACTGACCCACCATGGCTTGGAGAGTGACGGCACGACACCTCCGCGGAGGGGGTGAGAACTGCGGCTGAGGCGACGACGACGAAGTAACAATACAGGACGACAGGGACAGACTTGTCACGTATCACGACATACTGACACACTATAACAAAGAGAAGCACACCCACAACCGCACAAACAACTAGACAGATCTCAAGAAACCGATTGGAGAAGGTTGAAAACCAGAGCCTTCAGAAACCCTGTACACTTATATGAGTAAATTCCAGACAATACCCAGAAGTGAGCTGCTAGCTCTGCAAGCACGAACACGCACAGATGGCACACGTCATACGGAAAGGCACAGAGATCAGACCCATATACAGACAGGACAACAGAGAACCGGACCTTCTCGAGGAGCGATGGCTAAGCGCTCTGGCTAGCTCGGATCTACACGACCAACTAAGGGCAATCCAGCGGGCCCGGACAGCGGTGGAAAGGCTATGCCTCATCGCACATAATGCCCGGGTGGCCTGAGCCCGGGCCGGCAACCTCGCAGGTGCTTCTATCAATAAAGTTTTTTTCCGTCCGTCCGTGCCGACAAATTGTTACCGCCCCGTTTCAAATGGGATGCCGATAAATCCACATCACCGCGGCAGCGGCGGCGCCGGTCGTGAGGGAAAAAAAGAACTCGAAAGCTCGCCTTCGCGCGTAGCATTCGCCGGAAGCGTTTCCTGGCAAAGATTGCGGTTGCATAAGCTGCAGTTCCCGGGAAGCGATAACTGCCTGTGTGGCCCGTCTATATAATATAGCGCCGCGCGTCGTGGCTCTGCCAGTTGGTGCGGTGATCGGTGCGATGCCTCAATATATTTCGAAATGAAAACACGCATAGAGCAGCGCTCAAATTTCGCATTAGGGATCGTCGGCGATTTTTTTCCTTTTCGTAAAACTTGCTTGTAGGACAGGACGTCTCACCTTTTGTAGGGCTGACATCGTAGTAAACAGTGCTGCGATAACGACATCAAAGGCTCTGGGCTTGATTTGTTTTTTCTAAATATGCTTAAGTAATTGGGGTAAGCGTATTGAATTAATTGATGGCTCGCTAGCCAGCGTCAGAGGAACGGAGAATATGACAAGGGGTAAAACTGTACCTTTGCGAAGATTCTTGTTTGTCGGGCGAAACTTTACGGCGACAGCAGGATCTCAGTAGTGTTGCCTTTCGACGTGGGTGAAATACAATATTCAGCCAAGTCAACGCTTGTAGAACGAAATTGAACTGAGCAGACAAGAGACGGCATGGTAGCAATTATCTATAATAAAGAAAAGAGAGAAGCAAAGAATTTACTTATTCTTGCTTTACTTACTTGCTTACAACTCTTACGTATAACGTGAGTGAGTGAAACCTTATTATCTTTGGCTCATACCCGCTCACGGGGATCGGTCAAGAGTCGGGCAGATTTTATATATTTGCTAAGTGCACTCTAAGACAATTCAGTCATAGAATCATAGAGTTTCTCACTATAACACCTAGAGGGTAAACTGGCGCCACCGTCTATGCGAGTTTCTTAAAGAGCGCCGTGCCCTCATGGGAATGACGGGATATTTGTCTGCAAAGCTTGTGTTCGCTGGTGTTGAACGACGCTTCGTCTAAAACGTGGATATGGCTACACAAATAAAGCGTTCTTAAAGTAAAATCTACATAAAAGTCTTTCATTCACCCATATTACACCTCTCAGTAAAGTTTACTCACCTACAATGCAGAATCAAGCAAAGAAAAGCAAGAACAGACGACAAATTATTTCAAAGCGAGCGATAATGTTGTCGTCTGCCCTCCAACTTAAGCGGCCAGCTGATACTCTTTACGTTTCATATAATTGTGCATCCAATAGTAAGTCCTCAAAATTAAACAAAACATGTTTTTGTGTAATAATAAAGCTAAAGCAGCTTTCTACGTGCTGTTTTAGCAGGAAATGAATCATTGTGACAGACGGAACGGTGCTAGCCAGGCGCGTATTCAAGGCATTCTGGCACTCCAAGAACGATGCCAATCCGAAGTCACAATAAACCGGCATTCCCATGGATACCACAGCGCAGCAGCGCCAGTTTTCCCTCTAGGTAATATAGTGAGAAACTCTATGGATTCAGTGGACAAAAAATATATAAAAAGTATACATGCTAGTACAAGAGGCAATAAGGTAATGATAAATGGAATAATATGCTTACCAATGAAATTGGTTTGATTAAATAATGAATTTCTCTATGGCAATGCATACATTCCTGTGTGAGGGTCCAAGCACAGAAGCTCCGAAAGACAGCAGTTTCGGAGTGTTCAATAGACGTAAGGCAGTGGCGCACCGAAGGGGGGGGGGGATTCGGGGGTTGTAACCCCCCCCTGAGGCCGACTTAACCCACCCTTTTGTTTAACCCCTTTTCTTTCCTTACGCATTTGAGTACTGCAACTAAGATGTAAGACGCGCAATCGTCTGCACACTCGCAAAAAGCGCATTTTTGGACAATTTCCCGTGAAGAAATCGAAATTATTGCTGTTTAGATGGTATTGGCAAACTGTCAACCCCCCCCCCCCCCCCCCTGGCAGAGATCCTGGGTGCGCTACTGACGTAAGGGTTGGGAATTTTTGTTTAAACTTCGTTTTTCTTTAACCTGTGACATTCGTTATTTACATCTAATTTTCAGCAATGCTCCTAACTAGTTATTTGCCGCAACATTCAAAGGGACATCGTCATGAAAGCTTTCTGCCGAGAAGAAAAAGAAGTCGACAGGTGCGAGCACACGAATCACGCCAAGTACTAGCTTCTAAGACCTGCATCTAAATCTCTCCAAGTAGGTGGCAAGGTTTCCTTTATTATTCTTTGCAATGGATCCCCCTTTTGGAAGGCCATCTTTTATTATCGCCCCCGAGAAAAGGGCACTGGGCAACATAGAAGGCTAGCATGGGTTTCGTGGAGGGTGCAGACTATCTTTGTTTATAGGCGCCGGGCACTGGTCAGGTGGGGTTGCGGCTGTTTCCGATTCCCACAAGACCTGCAGACGCCAAACTCTTCAAACACTACTACAGAAAAGAGATGTCGCTTTGAACAGCAATAGACGCGCACCCGTTTAATAGCTTGCTCGAACAGGATAAGCAAAGCGGTGGTAATTGGCATCAGCGGCTTGCACGGTTAACTGTAAGCAGGCAGAACATGAAAACACCCACTTCTAAATTAAGGATGGCTAGACGGCAGCGTGAACGCGCAGCGTCGCACACAACATACGATTCCCCCGCTCGCTTATAGCCTACGGGATCTGGTGTTGCAGTCAGTTCAGAAAAGTTTATCGCCGGGTGCCTGTGGTCGTCCTTGCTAGCCAGGGCCTCCACAAAATGACAAAAAACGTGAATGACGTGATAGTGACGTGTTGCACTGCTAAGCACGAGGTCTTGGTATAAATCCCGGCCGGGGCAACCGCATTTCGACGGGGGCGAAATTCAAAAAGTTGCAGTGGCTTAGTTCGGCTATGCCAGGATATACGTAGCGTTAGCAAAGGTTCAGCTGATTATTCTTAGCTTTCCTGGTTGTCTCCTACGCTCTTCCGCTAATTGCCAGGCAACTACTTCGGGATCCGATGAGTCAAGCTTCTCCGTTCTTCTGCGCTGTTGAGCAGCATTTGCGCTCTCCTTCCCTGTGGCTATACCACACTGGCACACGCCAGTCAGAAGCGCAGCGGCTCCAGCGCAGTGTCAGACGGCGACTCCACAGCGAGCGCGCGCCGGCGCCAGTGCGTCTACCACGGCTACGACGTCACTCCTCTGGAATGCGCACACCGGCGGCGGTGAGTCGCGCGCGGCGGCGGCGGAGTGCGCGAGAGGTGCCGGCTCCGGTGGCTCCGGCGCGCAAGCCGTGTGACATCACCAGGCGCGTAGCCAGGGGGGGGGCTGATGGGGCTTCAGCCCCCCCCGAAATTTTTTCGTGCTGTCATGCACCGCCGACCAAAACAACCACCGGCGCCGGAAATTATTGTGGATTTTGTCTACAATGTCTTTTTGACACTCGAAAGGACATTTCGGCGCGAAAATTGCGAACTCGGGCTGGATTTCGTGCAAACGCCCATGCAACTAGAGTCACATAACGTAAGGAGCCCCAGCCGAGCACAAAGTTTCAAGGGATTTTCAATAGCGAGCGGGCGCGTCGCGGCATCTCGCAGCGGCACCGGAATCTACGGAGCGCATGGATTTCAATTCCGAAACTTCATGAGTATAAAGTTCTCATACACTTTTGACGCGAAAGTGCACTGACATTTCCAAAGGCGTGCTTCTGATTTTTAATTCTGGAACTTTCTGGGTTTAATGTTTTTATAAACTTGGGCCAACATGCACGCACTCGAACGCGCGTGTCTAAGCCGTTCCAGAAATGGAAGCACGTGCTCGCAATCTTGCACGCAGAGGAAAATATTAAATATCACCGCGACTGTCAGCTGGCATCTGATAATTTTCTCCAAACATTTTCAGAAAGCGCGTCCAATGTGATCAATAAGCTGGACCAGGGCGGGCAAAGTAAAATAAGAGAAAACAGAAGAAACTCAACGGCCTATTTAATTTGAGACAGTTCTTTTTTGCGGGCGGCAAGGTCTTGCTCTCCGTGGCGATAGGGACACTGGTCCTATGGATTTAAGTAAAGCCCCCGCTGAATTTACTGGTATTTCCAGAACGCTTCTTCGCATGCAAGCTGATTGTGGAGATACACATCTGAAGAACCATTTGGAAAGTTGCCCCAGTAATGCCTCGTATTTAAACCAGATGTACCAATCCAAATTATAGAAATTTGTGGTGAAATTACCAAAGAAAGCCTAGATGCAAAAGTGAACGCTGCAGGCTGCTTCTCCGTACTTGGTGACGAAACGACGGATATTGCTAGAATCGAACAGCTTACTGTTTGTGCAAGGTACGTAAACAAGGATGTCAACGATATCGAATGAAGAAAGGAAGGAAAATAAGAGGTGAAAGGCAAAGAGGTTAATCAGGTTAAGGGTCCGATTGGCTACTTTGCACAGGGGGATGGGGTAAGGGCAGAAAATATTAGAAAACAAAAGAAGATTAAAAAGAAAACTAGAAGAAACGTATCAGTCCGCACATTCTATAGTTTTTCACTAAGTCCTGTTTCTTTTAAAAAGCGTAATAGCGCTTTTAAAGCAGTTCGTTCCGACGTCGGCTGGGACCAGGGACCAAGAATTGTGGCTTCCGTAAGAGGATGGCTGTCTACCTTGTCGAGCGTGGTGCTGAGGAAACGATATCGAAGTGTTTTTAGGTTTCTGCACGGGAATAGATGCCCTCTCTCATGGAGACTGCAGGTTATATGTACATGTGTACAAACTAGAGCACTGCACGGGCTCGGGCTTACCCGAAAGCCCGGGCCGGGCCAGGTAGAGCAGTTTTTTCACGGGCTCGGGCCGGGCTCGGGCCGGGCTCGGGAACGGCGTGTGCTTTTTGACCCGGGCCCGGGCCGGGCTTTCTCGTGGTGTGCATGTAACGTGCAGCGAGTTATTCTCGGGCGTCTGAACTCTGACAAACATGTATTTTTCGGTATCGGGCCGGGTTCGGGCCTGAGGTAAAGGGGTGGCGGGCCGGGCCAGGCGGGTAACGTAGATTATTTCCGGGCCCGGGCCGGGCCCGGGTCTCGCCATGAAAGTTTTGTTCGGGCTCATGCGGGCAGCCCAACGTAATAACGGGCCCGGGCCGGGTCCGGGCTGAAAAAATCGGCCCGTGCAGTGCTCTAGTACAAACTGCTGCATATTCTAGTCGCCCTTCCAGTGTCACTGCCAGCGCAGAGATATTTTCAAACATGAGATTACTAAAAAAACCACTTGCGCTTTACAATGAGGAACGCATGGTTATGCTGGCGCTTCTATACGCCGACAGAGACGTCGCCATCAACGTGTCGGAAGTTACTGAACGCTTCACTAAACCTCCCCGCCGAGTAAAGTTTATCGTTTAGATAGCGAAGCAGCAAAAATCAATGCCTGTAAAAATATGTGTTCCTTCACGTTCCTATATAAGCTCGTAATTATGAAAACGTATGACTGTTCATTAGCTTTTAAAACCACAGAAATTTTCACCATTTGTTGTAACAGTTAGCATGATAATCAAAATTATCCTGGGAATACAAAAATTACGGGGACATCAATAACCAATTTTGACAAACCTTGCTCATTGAAAGCCCGGAACACGCGGCGTTTCCCCAAAACGCACTCGGATGTTGGGTAAATCAACTTGCCGCATCATCTGTGGCTTTCGTTTGTCCTTTTCTTTCCTTTTTAGCTACATGGATTTACTTCTTTTTTTAAACGAAGCAATAGCCTTCTTTGACTTGGGGTGCAGAATAATTGTTGCCGCTGTGCAGGCAGTTAAAACATGCATTTTCATATTGATTTCTGCATTCTTTTTCTCTTATTCTAGCCACATGGTGCTGTCGCGATCGCAGCATGGCCCAAATGCATATCACAATTTCTGAGATCATAGTTTTGTTCTTGTCTGGATCAGAATCAGAATCAGAATTTGATTATTAAAGGTTGGGATCGTCTGTCTTTATACTCGTATGCGTGAAGTTTACTGTCTGTGACTGCGCAACATGTTTATTTGTCTTGTTTGACGCATTATATAGAATGACGTTTCCTTAGATACGTAGATTTATTGCAGACTTATACGTATATTTAAATATCTTGTTGCGAGGTTTTGTGTATACAAGCAGTGAACTTGGTTTCACGCGACACTTTCTTGCCATTTGTATATTCCATTCTCTCTTCGCATTTCTAATGTATATTTTGCGGAACTTCTGCTTTTTATATGTACTCGTTGTTGCAACTATAATTTCGGTGCAATTACAATATACGACCGGTAACATCTGCTGCTGCGCAATCCGTTGCAACGAAGGACAGCGTCATTGAGGTTTTTCCCTGACCGTTGCATATGTACAAAAATGTAAACGAGGTTGTTAAATGACAAAGATTCATCAAAATATTTGTCAACTCGTTCATTTTATGGCCTTTAAGTTTTTCATACCAGCTGCATGCACTGCTTTGCTGGTTTCGAACTGATATAGTTCTAAAGTTCACGTGATATTTTTTTTGCTTATTAGATAGACCAGAAACAAAAAAAAAACGCGGAATCACTGATATCAGCTATTACTGCCACAATTTTTGGGACATACGAAGCTATTCTTTTACGAAACAAACACATAATTTACTTGTCTTGACTGTGCGTAGCGTTAAATAACTCGTTTTCAGCACCTAATATACAATGGCATTGGCAATGGCAATGCAGTTATTATTGATGTATTTGATGCCTCGACAACTTTTATAAGGAGGAGGCCGCGTTGCAACTTGAGCCCCCCCCCGAAAAAAATTTCTGGCTACGCCACTGGACATCACTGATCCTTGCGCATGCGCAGCACCGCTCTTGATGTGCCGCGCGAAACGGGCTTGGCTAGGCCAGTGTAGCTAACGCTACAAAACACCCGTGTGCCGTGAATTGGGGGCACGTTAGAACGATCAAAATTAATCCGGAGTCCCCCACTGCGGCGTGCCTCATAATCAAATCGTGGTTTTGGTACCTAAAACCCAGAATTCAATTATGCCTCAAACAAAGTTATAGGGAGCATGGACTGACGTTATCGAGGCCACAATATAGTTGTACGGCTAACACGGTCAAAAACTTCGTTTTATCCACATACGTTTACCTTTTTTTTTATTGCGATAACGACTTGCCCTTAAAGGACCCCTCACCAGGCCACATAGCAAATTTTGGTTATGCGCTGGAAGCTGTTACGTGCCCTCTAGGAAGCGTTCTAGCGCAATAATTTTCTTCATATTTGTTCAATAATAGCCGACGTAGAAATATTTCAGTGCGGCGAAGCCATGATTTCAGGAGGCGAGCTTCACGGCCAACACAGACACTCTGTCCATTTGCCCCGTTTAGCATCCCCAAGCGAAATTTCTTCCCTGCTTTCTCCCATGCCGGAGCCGAAGAATCGCGTGACGCATACATCACGGATCCCGCCTCTTTTTTTTTTCTTTCTCGCTTTTTTACAGCACGACGCACTTCCGGTGACAGCCTCGAGCGCGAGCTGTTGCGTTTGTCTCGTTTCGCTCAGCGCACGATTTTGCGCACTGTGCACGAGAACACCTGACTAGCGGTATAAGTCAGTGCTGCACGAACACTGAGGCAGACGCAAGCGGATCACAGAGCATGATCGCGCACTGGAACACAGTAGAAAATTACATAGTTTCGTTGTCTGCGCACGCGACTCCACGTGGGAACAAGCCGACGAAACGGAAGTACATCTCTCTTGCTACGGTGCGGAGTAAAACAAAAACAAGCAGACATTCGGTTTGTGTGTTTTATTATGTCTCTAAACTTTAATTCTTCATTTGAAAGACCGGATTACACAAATAAGAGATGTCGCTTTGAATAAGTTTCGAAGTAACTTGTCACTATGACTGACGTCACAGCACAGAAACATGTACGTAGTCACACTTGCTGTATACGTCAACCCTCCGGCTTGGAGTGCGGCGCCCGTGAGGAGAAGGACAAATGGCGTTCGGTTTCATATTTAAGGTCTTTCCGCGGCGCGTAGGGATGTAATACTTAGCAGGCACGATCGTTAGCGCGCATTGTATGCACTGCGCTTGTCCGCTCAATATGGCCAGACCTGGTGAGGGGCCCTTTATGGCATAATTCTATGGATGTGTATATGTGTATTACACATGTGTGGTGTGAGGCCAGTGTTGCGTATGAATTGAAGCAGTGTTTTGTGGAATCTGTTATCATGTATCCAGCGGTCATAGCTATCCAGCAGCACAGTGGAAGCTGCGAAAAGAACAAAAAAGAGCCGCAACGCGAATACTCGTACAGGCAAGCCAAGAACGGTTTGCGCAGCACCGCTAGTTCTTTTCAACAAAGCTAGGGCTCCACTTCACTGTCCCAATCCTGGTGTGAGACTCTATAGACAAGTGCGGCTGATTGACAGGCATGGCAGACGGCCACGCGTCCCAGAAGGGCGTCGAGCAAGAAGCGACGGTCGAGACGAAGGGTCAGGGCGTGGCGCCTGCGCTGCTCGAGGACTCTGCTGGTCCCATGTGCCGCATCTGCTACGGCGAGGCGGACGAGGAGAACGGGCCCCTGCTGGAACCCTGCGCCTGCAAGGGTTCCATAGCGTTCACGCACAAGGTTTGCCTGGAGACCTGCTTGCGCGAGTGGGAAACCGACAAGTGCAAGACCTGCGACACACGCATCAGGGTGCGCCGTAAGCGAGCGGTAAGGGCGCCATGATCAATTGTAGTGGCGAATAGCGGAAAACGTACTCGTCTTTTTACGAATCGACACCGTACGACATTTCCACAAAGCAAGGAAATTCAGGATATTAGCGAAAAGAAAGAAACATTGGAGAACTTTTGCAATAACCTTATAAAAATAAAAAGGGATGCCGTATGCATGTCTCACACCTCTGATGACGCATATGACGAATTTTTGCGCCTATTTCTTGATGCATACTAGAAGTCATTTCCATAAATCATACACACACACAAAAAGCGCGCAAACCCTGGATAAATAAGGAATGCCTTAAGATGATTAAAAAGAAAGGTAAGCTTTTTAACGGGTTCCTCCAAACGCGTAACATTGATGACTGGGAGATATTTCGGACACATAGAAACAAAAGTAACGCCTTATTACGGATTACAAAGCGAAGCTATCTGTACAGTTACTTCGATATCGGGAGAAAACAGACATTGGGGTTAATGCGGAACAAAATTATTGAGCTACTAAATCGGGCATTTAAAAATGCAGAGGCTCGTGAAATAACGCTGAACAATCAACTTAAACAAGGAGCTGAATTATCTGAAGAATTTTATCATTACTTCGTAAATCTAGTCACTAGCTCTCATTCTCCGGAGCCAGAAAATGGGTTCTCGAGAAATTCTACGAGCATATACTATATGGATCCCACAACTGAGAGTGAAATAAATAACGTGTACAGATCTCTTAGGAACAGCTTAACATGCGATATTGACCACATTAAAATGAGGCTTTTAAAGTACGTTCTTGACTTCATATTGCCACAGCTCACGTATATTTATAATCTTGCTCTCTCGACAGGTGTTTTCCGAAGAAAATGCAAGTGGCAAAGGTTATTACGATATTCAAAAGTGGAGAATGAAACAACTCATCAAATACATGCCAATATCCATGCAGCCCGTGTTCTCCAAAGGTTGAGCAAAGATAATGTAGAATAGAATAACTGGGTTTTCCAACAAGTACAATTTTATTAGCCCCAACCAATTCGCATTCAGCAAAGGCAGGTCTACAGAACTTGTGTCATGCAAAACGAACTCATTCTCAAAGCCTTCGATGAAAAACGCCTGATAGTTGGTATATACATCGACTTCTCGAAGGCGTTCCACCATCTAAACCACTTAACACTTACTAAAAAACTTGAATTATACGGAATTATAGCCACACCGCTCGCGCTTATAACATCTTACCTGCAACGTAGAAAGCAATGTCTTTGCATTCAGGGAAATTTATCTCCGTACAAAGCAATTACCTCAGGTGTCCCCCAAGGGAGCATACTTGGACCGCGTCTATTTAATTTCTATATAGATGATATTAGACAAGATAACCACCGCGCAGAGTACATAACTTATGCTGGTGATACAACCATTTTTTTCGCAGTCATTGTTATGAAACTCTTCAAAGTAGTATTAATGAAGCTCTCCGCGATTTACACAAGTGGAGCGTAGTGAATTCTCTTGAAGTTAACAAAACTAAAACAAAATCTGTTATCTTCACACCTCGACAGTCTTATCTTAGGGAATTCACGTACAGAAATTGTTGACTCAATAAAGTCACTTTGTGTACTTTTTCAAATTCATCTCTCTTGGGACATCCATGTTAACCATGTTGCTACGCAGATAGCAAAGGCAGTAGGAATTCTGCCGAAATTCAAGTTACACTTACCAGCAGCTGTCAATATTCATATTTGTTACGCACTATTTTTTCCATTTAAGTTATTGCTGTTTAGTCTGGGGCACAACCACGTTCACGAACCTGAACCAGCTGCTTATTTTACAAAAGAAAGCACTTCGTCACATTGCATGCGTTGATAAAACTGCGCACACAAAGTCTCTATTTATAAAATACAATGTTGTATCTGTGCATAACTTGTACCCTCAAAATTTGGCCAGAAAGTGTAAATACGATTCAGGCGGACTTCTACGTACATTTTCAAAGTTGACGCCACTCACAAGGTCTTATAATTGACGCAGTGATGATATCTGGAAAATACCCTTTACACCCCTTATGTTAACAAAACAAAGTCTTCATCACACGCTTCCAAAGCTGTTAAACGAACTTCATCAATCCGGAAACAATTTAGAAACAACTGGGAACTGTAGAATTGAGGCATTTCTTGTTGCGAAGGATTGAAGAATTTCTTTTGTGTGAAAGCTACACATTCTGTAAAATTTTATTCCAGTTTTAGAAATTTTTTCATTGCTAAAATTGTATAAAGGAAAGGTGAATTTATTTTCAGGAATGCGTTAGTGGCTTATCATTATACAACGTGTACAAACATTTTCTATTTCCAAGATCTCACTGTATGCCATGTAAACAGGGGCTTGAAGTTTCTAAATTGAATCGATCGACTTTTTTTGGAGCCCTCGTCTTCCACAAAAGAACAGACTTGTGGATCGAATAAAGTTTTCGGGTTGATTGAAGAAATGTGTACGGAAACCTTACAATAAATGGGACGTAACAGTAAAGTGAACTGCACGACTCCTGTACAGTGCGGCTGCATTCCAATGGTATAGTTTGAATTTTTCCTCCAGCAGCTCGTAAGGATTAAAGAAGGGTCTTGTAAGCTGTCAGGGTTGCGATGTGGCCTTCTTGGTTCATCGAGTCTAGTCGAGTTTTAGCGCAAAAAAAGGACGCAAAGAGATGCACATACAACACGCACTGTGCTGGTGTCCACAACGAACTTTATTTTCAGAACCAAGCCGAAATTAAACATCTTTTGCCGCACACATTGCAAACCACGTGCACCTGCTTAATTGCAAACCACGTGCACCTGCTTAAAAAGAACTTTACAATTACAGTCGATTCACGTAATTCGACCTTGGCTAACTCCACCTTTCAAATAATCCGACCGCGTTGCATAGTCAATGCTAGGAGCTATACGCTGCTCTTGTAGCAAAACTCGTTTATTAAGGCGAAAACCTTATATCACTTATAAGTCAGTCGACCCTGAACGAAAATGCATGGACACGAAAGGTACAAAAAGGCTAAGAACCCACGACCTTTGGTCTGAGTCACACCCTCGACCTTTGGTGGGAGTCGGAACCACCACCTTGGATGGTAATTAAGGCGAACTTAATTAAGGCCCAGATAATTAAGATAGTATTCAGACCTTCGAACCCACGACGTTTGGTGTGAATGAAGGCGAAGTTAATTAAGGCACAGTTCATTCACACAGACAAAGAACTTTATTAAATAGGTCCTGAGAAGCCCTGCCCTAGGGCAGAGCTGCGGGCCGCTCCCACGTGGGGACGGGTAGGCCGAGCCTAACAGCGGCATCGTGGGCTTTCTGGACAGCCCAAGTTTGTCGTCACAGTTCTGAGCTCTGGATGGCAGAGCTCCATTCTTCTTCCGTGATGCGATTGGGCCCCTGTAACGAGGGGCATCGCCAGAGCATGTGTTGTAGATTGCTAACAGTCGCACAGTCGGGGCAAGTAGAGCTAAAAGCCTCTGGAGTGATCGAATGAAAAGGGCCAGGTTGGGATAGGACTTAGTCTGAAGCATTGCGTAAAGTGGACGACAGAGGTCTAGCCAGTTTTCTATGAGGTGGAGGATAAGTCCTCCTACCCAGGTTATAGTGCTTAGTGATTTCGTTGAATGTAATGAGAGTGTCCCGAAACTCGAGAACCCGGGCCTCTGAGCTCGCCCCTGCTCCCGCGCGGTGGGTTAGTGCGCGCGCTTGGGAGTGGGCGATGTCATTGAGATTGGGCAAGGAGTCAAGCTGGGGGCCGGGGTGCGCCGGCAACCACGTGATGGTGTGCGTAGAGATGATCTTGCTATTGAGAATCTTGTGAGCCTCCTCAGCAATGGACCCTGAAGCGAAAGCCCTGACTGCCGATCTCGAATCAGTGAAGATTTGTGTTTTGCTGCTGTCTAGAGTGCCATAGCAATTGCGACCTGCTCCGCTCTTGATGGAGTTGAGCACTTCAGGGAAGCTGCATTCACTATCTGTCCGTTGTGATCAACGATGGCAGTGTCGAAGTTAGACGACTGTCAATATTGGGCTGCATCGACAAAACATGCTGAGTGGGGATCGTCTTTGGTACTCTTGAGGAGAGCGAGGGCTCTTGCCCTGCGTCTGCCTACGTTGTGTTGAGGATGAACATTACGGGGAAACTGTGCGACTCGTATATTATTCCTTTGATCTTCTGAGATTTGATATTTCCGTTCTGCCATTAGTATAAGGTTGATCCCAAGAATCGCCAGGATCTTCTTTCTATCCGGGGTGCAGGATAGACGGGCCAGTTGGGCCGACTCCTGGACCTCAATTATCTCGTCAAAAGTGTTATGCACTCCTAGTTGCATAAGGAGGTCCGTGCTCGCCCGTAACGGAATGCCTAGTACTCTTTTGATACTCTTTCTGATGAGCGTGTTAAGTTTTTTCTTTTTGGAGTTATACCAATTGTGCATGGCTGCCACATAAACTATGTGACTCATGAGGAAGGCGTGGAATAATCTGAGGCGTGAATATCTGAGTTCATTCAGATAGATTTATTTAAGACACTCGAACCCAAGACCTTGGGTGGGAGTCGAACTCTCGAGCTTTGGAATTAAGAGGGATGACTAAGCGAAGTAAGCGAATTCAGAGGATAAGTACGCGAATTAGGCGAGATGACTAAGCAAAGTAAACTAAGCGAATTAAGGAAGAAGTGTACGTCATGTGTACGTCTTTAATGCATCGGCACTTGGGCTTTCGCCTTCAAGTCGTCTTAACATAAGATAACATAACAGATAAAATAACGTAAGAGACCGTCGGAATTTTTCTAACGGCGAAAGTATGCCGCTTCGGTCAATCCGGCCCTTACCGACTTCCACCTGCATGTGTGCAGTGTTTCATAAAAACTTGAACCGACAAGAAATTTAGTTGATGGCGCTAGTGCTTCAATCGGTGGGGAGACCACCGTCAATACTTTCCACCTTCAATAGGTGCAAAGTAATTTTAATTTTTAAATGCATAAGCCTACCCAACAAAGAATCATGTCCGTCCGTCACGTAAGACGTAAGACGGGGGTATGAGTTATTACTCATACCCCCGTTAGCAAGCAAAACGTGCAGTGGCTCATACTCCAGTAAGGTTGAGGTTACATGCGCTCAGCATTGCATAAATTAAAGCGAACAGTGCATAAATTCATTGAAATCACCCATACAACACACGGAACAGCATACGTTTCAATAAAGAACAAGCTCAAAACAAGTATCCCAACCATCAATAAAGCATTGCATACCCCCCTCGGCAGTTGTAGTGGTGGTTTTGCAAGAGCTTCGCTGGGCATTAACTGTCGCAGGTCGGTGACGACCGATAAGGGTTGATAATAATCGGATGTAGTCCGATAAAGTTAATAACAAGCGGTAAAGCTCAATAAGTCTTTATGCTGGTCGGATCAAGTTTGACAAGATTGATAATGACAGCGCGCTGCGTGAAGATGAGCAAGTGGCACACTGCTTACACGTGCTTAGGCAACTCTAGTGGAGTTTCTCTGTGAATTATTTATATTTTAGTGGTCACCGCTCCTATCCGGCCGTGAGGCCATTTACTCCTGCTTGTTTCCTGTCTCGTCGCACCCACATACTCAGCTGTCAACGTTTTCCCTTCAGAATGGGGTCGCGTGGCAATTACATAGGGCTATCCATTGAGGTTAGACGTGTACGTAACTAATTACACGTAATTGATTACTTGTAATCCATAACATGTTTCGTAATATTGTACCATGATTTTCCATGCTCACGTTGGTTTCGACGGGAATTCAGGGCGCAGGCTCCTTTCCCAAGCGTATCACCCCTGAAGGAAGCCGAACGCCAGGCCGGGGCACGCTTGTACCCATTTGAACCAGTGAGTGCCCGGCGGCGGTGGAAATCGAACCCACAACCTCCCGGAGCCGAGGCGGGCGCTCTACACACGGACAATTTTTTTCAGCTATTCATGAGCCCAACTATTCAGTCCCCGCAACACTGAAGCGCTGCGTTTTACAGAGGGCCCAGATGCTTCGTAACGACGATATTGTGTGCAGGATGTCCATACGTTAGAACACCGCCCTACACCCCAGCCCACACATCCCACCAGTTGTGTCGCTGCTGACTTCTTTATTACAAAAACCGAGATGACCAACGAAATTTTCGAAGAACAATCGTTTGTAAAGGTAAGCAATGTGTGAATGGCTGCACAGGACTCTCGGAAAGTGGCAAGCCTGCGAGTTATGTCTACTGCAACTGTGTAAGGTTATTAAGAGTTCGGAGGAAAGTAACGCGGAAGTAATCGATTACTTTTGAATAACTCCTAAGTTACTTTCATAGTGCAGTAATTGGTAACTGTAATCAATTACATTTTTGAATGAAGTAACTGTAATTGCAATCGGTTACTTTTTTCCTGTACCGTGTATAAATCTGATTGAGGTCATGAAAAGGATTCTTCAGGATTTCGTGCTCTCAGGAGAAAACTGATATGCGAGAATTGATAATAGCAACGCCGAAGCCTACAGCCAGGATTAGATTCACAGGAAAAGGGAGCGTATGCGTACACCATTTGGTCGACGAAGCCACGAATACCAACACACACACACACACACACACACCACACCACACACACACACACACACACACACACACACACACACACACACACACACCCACACACACACACACACACACACACACACACACACACCACACACACACACACACACACACACACACACACACACCACACACACACACACCACACACACACACCACACACCACACACACACACACACACACCACCACACACACACACACACACACACACACACACACACACACCACACACACACACACACACACACCACACACACACACACACACACACACACACACACACACACACACACACACACCACACACACACACACACACCACACACACACACACACACACACACACCACACACACACACACACACACACACACACCACACACACACCACACACACACACACACACACACACACCACACACACACACACACACACACACACACACACACACACACACACACACACACACACACACACACACACACACACACACACACACACACCACACAGCACGCACGCACACGACGCACGCACGCACACGCGCACGCACGCACACGCACACGCACACGCACACGCACACGCACGCACACACGCGCACACACACACAGGCATCAAGACATGTCATTCGGGTGCTCTGGCGCCGTTTGCCATCCATGTCAAAGCAAGTTGCTTAACAACACGTTTGTACCAGACATTTACACTTTCCTTAGTTCACCCATGATTGTGAAAGCACGCGGAGTGGTCTACCCACCAAAAAAGACCTGAAATGTGATAGCGCTTTGGCTGATAATGCTTTGGCCCTACGGAAGCCTTGGTCACAATAAAATCAGTGACAGAGACACAGCATAATTTTTTAAGCACGTTTTTGCATATGACGCAAGCAGCGAGTATACATCGTCGGAAGTGTCTTGTCATCACCCCTTAGATAGAACGTGTGTTAGTGGCACTCGGACGTCACTGAGGTCTTGCATTGTTGTATCTAAGATGGGACGCACGTGCGTGTTTGTGGCTCTCTGATGTCACTGATTACTTGCTCTGTATAGCTATCTAAGACACCCACGTAAGTGCCTTGGGGTTCTTTTCCGCTGTATTGCACATAGCAATAAACAGGTATTCCGTCAAGTTGGCTACTGCGTACTTAAAGCTACAAGAGGAAGTATCCCATCATTTCTATTCAGGTTGTGCGCCATGGTCTCAATATCCAGGTATTCTAGATGCAGGTGATACGTGAGCTTCTTTTCGATGCCTAAACCACGTGTCCAGTCAATAATGTGTCCTCTAGACTCAGCATGTTGAGCAAGGGTACTCGAGGCTACGAGCCGTTTTCGGACCTCGTGCTCGTGCTGTTTCACTGGTATCTTTTAATTAGTTGTCTCACCGATATACTCGGAATCACCGAAAGATATGACGTAAACTACACCGGAGAAATTATTACGTGGCAGCCACTTTTTTACGTTGACTAAAACGTTGCTTAGTTTGCGTTCTAGCACATGCGCAATTTTGAAGTATTATCAGCGCATGATTCGAGCGATGGTCTCACTTGTGCTTGGGAAATATAGAAGGGCAGCTCGCTCCCTAAGAGGCGATGTAGAACGATGTCTTGCTGGGTGCGGAAGTTTCTTCTGCACTGAGGACAGAAAAGGTGAAGGGCAGCCACAGGTTTTCAAATCTTCACAAAGGTTCGCAACATCACGCGCGCAGTCTTCCTATCTTGTGAAAACAGTTTTTGCTCACTGAACCGTGTAGCAGCAACATACATTTTGTGTGATTGCGGCAGCACCGAGTTAAAATGCAAGTAGTGGCCTGTATGTCTAGACTTTGTGTAGACGTGGAATGACAGGCCATTGTTAGCGTGCTTGACAATAACGTCAAGAAATGGTAGACAACTGTTTGCTTCATGCACGACGTTGAATGTATTGCCTTTTCCACACTATTCAGATGAGTAGTGAACGCAGAGACAGCATCGTGGTGAATTATGCAGAAGCAGTGATCTATATATCTTGGAAAGACCTTTGGAGAAGGTGTAAAATATGCGAGAGCCCGATGTTCTACGCCCTGCATGGCAAGACTGGCAGCAGAAACAAATATATATGCAGCTGTGCCACAGATTTGCAAGTAAAAATTATGTTGGAAGATAAATTGAGTATTCGACAAACATAACCTTAGGAGTCGGGACTGGTCCGCAACGTCAATTTGAGACCTGTCGGGCAGCGATCCGTCAGTGATGGGGGCGGCCGTGCAAACCCTTATGGCCAGCTCTACTGAAACGTTTCTGAATAACGATTTAACATCGATTGAGACCATAACGCCATCAACAGCAGGGAAAATGTTTCGTGGCTTTTCAATAAATTTATTTATTGCAATAGCCCGCATAGGAACCTCTTGGTTGTGTATTTTTGGTAGCTTTCAGTTCTATTTTGGTCATTGCATCACTCCGTGTTTATTCAATATGTGATTTTCCTGCCAGACGCGTTTCCGTGAAACCTTAGATTTTTGACCGATGCCACTTTGAAAGGCAAGGCCTGTAGCCAGTTGCGAAACTCCATTGTTGCAGAATTTTTTGTTCGAGCCGGTCGTTTTAAAGGTATTCATTCTAAGGTAGGTAGTGCTACAAATGCTGTTGGAAGCCTGAGCTGCCGGCCTGAAGACAAAAATATTCCGGAGCAATTATTTTCAACAGAATAATAAATGTGTCTGCCGCAACAAAAGTCCGGAAACGACTCCGCACATCGTAATGAAATTTTATGGCATATGGCCAACAAGAAACGTTGGCGTCCCATAGCATGCACTAGGATTCAAAGTGGTTGGAAGCATTCACTGGTCAGTAGTCGATAGAAGCAAGAGACACCTATAGCAAACTCTTATAGCAGGAAAGAGATTGATAGGACCGGATCAGCTACAGGCATAAGTACAAGGTTGACAAATGGTTTACGGAGGAGAGAAATAGATTAAGGGTATCTAGTGCAAAATGCTAGACTGATAAGCCTGTATAAATTACCTATTAGCTCAAGCAGGCAAGGTGACCATTTGTGACAGTCACGTTTCAAAGGAGATGCCAAATACAATTATAATCATCATTGTTTCCTTCATTCCAGGCACCTTGCGGCGGGTAGTAAAGTTTCTGTCGCACCACGTTACGGGTGTCTTCACTGAAAAAAAAAGTCGCAGTTTCGCCCGGAAGGCAAAGCATCGATTGCGATAGCAAATTAGTAGAAACAAGGATAGTAGTTTAACGGACCGTATAAAGTTGTAAACATTCGCTTACTAACTAAATAGACAAGCACGGTGTCACGCTCGCACAGGTAAACATGAACACATCTCGCTCGATGACCGCGGAAACTTGCTGTGAAAGCACCGGAGTGAGATAGCGCGCCAGAAGCAGCCCGCAAATTGACCTTCGCGCTGTCTCTCGTCCTGCTTCAACGCTAACTAAACGCTGAAAGCACAGCGCATATGAAGCTACCGGCACTCGGCGCATGCACTTTGTTCCGATCGCATATCGCTTTAAAGATAAGGCCCTCGCGGGCGCACTTCGCCCACATTCGCAGATCGCTTTCAAGATACGGTGCCCTCGCGGCCGTGCTGTGAGCCGCAGCCGACGCAGCAGAACGCACCCACCCACCCTCTCTCTCGCCGTCGCCTCGCCCCCGTGCCTTGCGTGCGAAAGAAGGACGCGCGCTTCCGGCCGGCCTTCCTCCTTCGCGTGCACTACATTGAGCCGCACCCTCGTACGCTTTCAGTCGCGCATTTTATCGCCATTGGACTTTATACGGAACCTGACGGCGACGACGGCGACGCCGACGGCAGAAATGCGCTTGGAGTGTCCATATAATTGCTATCGCAGCAAAAGAAAAAAAATACGCCTGCTATGGCGCGATTAAACCAGTTACCTCCAGCACGTTAGCCCGATGTGCTATACACAGTGCTCATTTCAACTGTGTTCATTTCACACAAAGCTTAATCGATGACTTCTATTCAGGAATGGGCCTGAACATGGACATGCTTGGCATTGCGGCATTTCGTGGCGTATGACGGCAATAGGGGATATGCGAAATTCCGTAAGCAGGCTTTTCCGCTTGTCTAACTTCCTACCAATGTGACAGTGTTCTCGTTGGTAGCGCAGTTAAAGGTGAGACACGCGTTATGAAAGTTTGGATGGTGCGGAGACACAAGGCGGCAGGAATGATATCACCGGGCAGCACGTTGACAACTTATTTACGATTCTAGCCTGAGGTCCGCCATCTGCGTTGGTCGGACGAGGTATGTGGAGGAGCGCACTCTAACAATTTCGCATACCCCCGATTCCTTGTCATTCGAGAGTTCCGCTTCTGTGACTGCGTGCGTTATTATTTCGCTCCTGGTCTAGTTACGTGCCAAGCTAGCCGGGGTGCGCAGTAGTAATCGCGCCACTTTCTGCTGCAGCCGTTGTGGCACTTCGTCAGAGACGCCCGCGACTGGAAAGACGTGTGCCAGATAGCGACCAATGCCGCGATGGGCACGGGTGACGTCATTGTCATGGTACTCGCCTGGATGTACGCCAGCAGGATCCTGGGCAGGCAGGGCTGGATCATCTACCTACTCATCATCGTCATGCTCTTCTCCCTCACCATCTTCTGGACCATAGTGGAGGCCGCGCGCCTGATGTATGTAGATGCACGTTGAGCATTGTTTTCGCACAATATGACATCCCTTACCAGTGGAGTGTAGATAAACAGTAGGGGTGTGCGAATATTGATTTTTGGGACCGAATCAAATACAAGTCGAATAGCGCCAGAATCGAATCGAATATCGAATACTTTTCGAATAGCTTTCGAATAATGAATAGCCGCTATCGCAATTAATATAAGGTGATCACATCCCGGTATTCTTTAAGTTAGCAGGTTTCTGTCATTTCATAGTAAGTTATGAAGCGTTGTTTATTAAAAGCACTAATGAAGCATTATAGGAGCAAACAAGTAGTTCCTTCGCATGCACAGGACTCTTCAGAGAGTGCGAATGATCGCTGTACAGCGTGCAAAATACGGCTACCTAAGTGGCGTGGAGCAGAGGTAGAATACTCGGCCTCAAACCTGAAGGTCGTAAGTTCGAATCCTACTCCAGTCCACCACATTTTCAAACATGAAGTGGTGCCTCACACCAGCAAGAAAAAAAATATACTACCTACAGCTAGTGGGGCTATACTAGTTCAGGTGCAACCAAACTAGGAAGATCCACTAAGCTTCATCAAAGTCACTCCCTCACCAGAACAGGAATTGGCCTCCCTGGTGCAGTACTCGCCCACTACCTCCCTCATGACTCCGACAATTAACCCATGGCCCTCAGTCCCCAGTGGCTGCGGAGCACCTGACCAAGGCGGCGGTCAGACCTGCTACGCGGCAGAGGGTGCTAAGAATCTCTGGGTACAGGCCACCAATGAAAACTGAACCTGGCAACGTTCAACACGCGCACCCTCTCGAGTGAGGCTAGCTTAGCAGGACTATTTGAAGAAATATCAGGCATTGCCTGGGATATTATTGTCCTTAGTGAGGTTAGAAGAACTGGTGAGGCTTACACAGTGCTGACTAACGGCCACGTCCTCTGCTACAGAGGTCTTCCAGATAAGAGAGAATCCGGAGTAGGACTTCTAGTCCATAACAACATAGCGGGCAACATTGATGAATTCTACAGCATTAACGAGAGGGTAGCAGTCGTCGTAATACACCTGAATAGGAGGTACAAAATGAAGGTAGTACAAGCCTACGCCCCAACCTCTAGTCACGATGATGAAGAAATAGAACAGTTTTATGAAGATGTTGAATAAGCAATGAGAAAGGTGCAAACTCAGTATACTGTAATCATGGGCGACCTCAATGCAAAAGTGGGGAAAAAGCAGGTTGGCGAGCAAGCAATTGGCAACTACGGCATCGATTCTAGGAATGCAAGAGGAGAGATGTTAGTAGAATTCGCGGAAAGGAATAGGCTCCAAATAATGAATACCTTCTTCAGGAAGCGCAGCAACAGGAAGTGGACCTGAAAAAGCCCTAATGGAGAAACAAGGAATGAAATAGATTTCATACTCTCTGCCGATTCAAGCATATTGCAGGATGTAGAAGTGTTAGGCAAGGTAAAGTGCAGTGACCATAGGTTAGTGAGGTCTAGATTTCTCTCAATTTGCAGAAAGAAAGAGTGAAATTAGTCAAGAGGAAACAGGCCAACCTAGAAGCAGTAAGGGTAAAAGCAGACCAATTCAGGCTGGTGCTAGCTAACAAATATGCAGCTTTAGAACACGAAGATGAGGACAACAAAGAGGTAATGAATGAAACCGTAACTAGGCTGATCTCAGAAGCAGCAAATGAAGTGGTAAGTAAGGCACCAAGGCAACCAGTAGGTAAGCTCTCCCAAGAAACAAAGGACCTAATAAAGAAACGACAAAACATGAAAATGTCCAACTCAAGAGATCAGATAGAATTCGCTGAACTGTCAAAACTGATCAACAAGAAGAAAGTAAGGGATATTCGAAATTATAATGTGGGAACGATTGAGGAAGCCGTAAAATATGGACGCAGCATTAAATCAGTAAGAAGAAAGCTTGGCATAGGACAAGGCAAGATGTATGCACTGAAAGATAAGCATGGTAATATCATCAGCAATTTCGATGACATAGTAAAAGCAGCGGAAGAATTCTACACTGACCTGTACAGTGCCCAAGACAGCCAAGCTACTTTCATTCGAAATAGTGATGAACCGGATACAGAGGCTCCTTCTATAACTAGCGATGAAGTTAGAAGGGCCTTGAAAGACATGACCAGGGGAAAAGCTGCTGGAGAAGATGGAATAACAGTAGATTTAATCAAAGATGGAGGAGATATCATGCTTGAAAAGCTTGCGGCCCTTTATACGCAACGCCTCACAACTTCAAGTGTACCAGAGAGCTAGAAGAACGCCAACATTATACTAATCCACAAGAAGGGAGACGTTAAAGAATTGAAGAATTATAGACCCATTAGTTTGCTTTCAGTATTGTATAAAATATTCTCCAAGATAATTTTCAATAGAATCAGGGCAACACTTGACTTCAGCCAACCAAGAGAACAGGCTGGCTTCAGGAAGGGATATTCTACGATAGATCATATCCATGTCATCAATCAGGTAATCGAGAAATCTGTGGAGTACAATCAACCTCTGTATATGGCCTTCATAGATTATGAAAAGGCATTCGAATTATTAGAGGTACCAACAGTCATAGAGGCATTGCGTAATCAAGGAGTACAGGAGGCATACGTGAATATCTTAGCAAACATCTACAAGGATTCCACAGCTACCTTGGTTCTCCACAAGGAAAGTAGAAAGTTACCTATCAAGAAAGGAGTCAGGCAAGGAGACACAATCTCTCCAATGCTATTCACTGCATGCTTAGAAGATGTGTTCAAGCTCTTAGACTGGGAAGGCTTAGGATTGAGGATCAACGGCGAATATCTCAGCAACGTTCGGTTTGCAGATGACATTGTCCTATTCAGCAACAATGCAGACGAATTACAGCAAATGATTGAGGGCCTTAATCGAGAAAGTGTATGAATTGGGTTGAAGATGAATATGCAGAAGACAAAGATAATGTTCAATAGCCTGGCAAGGGAACAAAAATTCAGGATCGCCAGTCAGCCTCTAGAGTCTGTAAAGGAGTACGTTTATGTAGGTCAATTACTCACAGGGGACCCTGATCACGAAAAAGAAATTTACAGAAGAATAAAATTGGGTTGGAGTGCATACGGCAGGCATTACCAAATCCTGACTGGGAGCTTACCACTGTCGTTGAAAAGAAAAGTTTACAATCATTGCATTCTACCAGTGCTAACATATGGGGCAGAAACTTGGAGGTTAACAAAGAAGCTCGAGAACAAGTTAAGGACCACGCAAAGAGCGATGGAACGAAAAATGTTAGCACTAACATTAAGAGACAGGAAGAGAGCGGTGTGGATCAGAGAACAAACGGGGATAGCCGATATTCTAGTTGACATTAAGCGGAAGAAATGGAGCTGGGCAGGCCATGTAATGCGTAGGATGGATAACCGTTGGACCATTAGGGTTACAGAATGGATACCAAGAGAAGGGAAGCGCAGTCGAGGTCGGCAGAAAACCAGATGGGATGATGAAGTTAGGAAATTTGCTGGCGCAAGTTGGAATACGCTAGCGCAAGACAGGGGTAATTGGAGATCGCAGGGAGAGGCCTTCGTCCTGCAGTGGACATAAAATATAGGCTGATGATGATGATGATGAAGTGGCGTAGCCTGCTCCAGTACGCAAGTTCTCATGTTTTATGTCTACACAACACCCTCGCAGGTGAAAATTTGCCGTACTTTTGCTGCAATATCATGTGTATTTTGGGGAAGTTGACGTTTTGAAATATTCGAAATGTATTTAAAAAATATCCTCATTTACGAATAGTGACTGTTCGATTCGAATAAGGAATCCAATTCCTAGGACACTATTCAATTCGTTATTCGAAAGTACCGAATGTTCGCACACCCCTAATAAACAGCAATTCTTGCCCTGCTTCAAGCAACCCTGTATTCTAAGCCTTGCAGCTTTTCTCTAGGTTTAATTTTCTGTCATCTCGGACTGGTTTTTTTTTTCTCTTGATAGCCATGCTGGTTTTTTAAATGGATTACCATCTGGGGGGGGGGGGGGGGGCGTCTCCTATGCGCTTCAGGACCAGCGCGACTCATTGGTATCTCTTACCTTCAACTTTTATATTTCTTACTTGCCTTTGATATATATATTTTTTGATGTGGTTTGATATGTTTTCATTATGCCACACTCTTTATCCGGTGTTGCACGTGATGTTTTTATCTATGAAGTAAAATTTAGCCTACGGGCTTCAAACGAAACCTCGCGAAAAGCTTCGCAGCGCCGTGCCGCTGTTCGCTCCATTCGCTCAATGCTTGCATTTGAAACAGGCTTTACGCTGTTACATCCAACACTTTGTTGCAACGACTGTGCGCCTTCAGGTTTGACCCTCGAAACCCGGAAAGGCGGGGATGCGTTCTTAGTAACCGCTTTGTATGCCGACGAAAAATACCACTGTGCTCCGCCGAAAAACCACGAAAATGTTCTCTGCCGCGTCGTCGTCGAGGGAGTTTTGAACTGCTGATTCAGACTCCTTACGAGCAGCGTCATGCGCTGCCAGATTTTTGCCTAACTTTTCTGAACTATAACTTTTCTGAGCTAAACAAAGTGGTTTGTTATATCTATTTGAAGAAAATTTTCTCCTTATTAAACCAAGATTTCAAATACAAGGATTTCTACAAGTTCGATAGAAATTATGATGACTTCGTTATATTTATTACACCAATATAACCAGTTTTGTTTAAGGAGGTTTGACTATATCTACTTCAGGACAAAGTTGCAACCACTTCCCAGCGATCTCCAGTTATCGCAGCCTTACGTCAGCCTAGCCGAAATTATCCATGCAAATTTTACAGTAACATAACGTGACGTAATCATCTGCCATCTTCAACTGCGCTTCCCCTCTCTTGACAACCATTCTGTTACTCCAAAAGATTACCGGGTACCGGCCGTACGGACTACATGAGCTGCTAAACAAAATTTTTTCCTTTAATCCCAACTGGAAGATGATCTATGATCGATTACTTTCTCATCTCATTCTAACTCAATGAGATCGAAGAGAGAATTGGTGTCAAAAGAAGGAAAGTGCAGTTGATGATGGTAGAGAAGTTAATGCTGTGATGACATTAGGAGATTTGCAAGCATAAGATGGTGCAAGCTTGCGCAAGAAATTGGTAATTGGAGATCAGTGGGAGAGGCCTTCGCCTTGCAGTGGACATAAACAACAGAATGATGATGGTTCTCTGATTCATGCCACCATATTCCTGTCTCTGAGCCCACGAGTTTAGCACGGAATCGAAATATAGATTGTTTGAGAAGGTAACCTTTTGAGTAGCTTCGCAGCAATAGCACCTGTTCGGTAGGTGACGCATACTTTTTACTATTGTGTTCTCTACCGATCAGTTCGGGCATATTCTATATGCGGGATGGCACATGGGAGTTTCACTTGTAAATACCGGCTGGTGCAGTTTCGGCTTGTACAGTCCTGATGTTTGTTACATTGTACAGTCATGTGGGATTAACGTTGTAAAAGGAATCAAAGCTTTCCCGTTTTCCCACCAAATGGTGCTCTGTCCTGGACAGTTGCGCGGACACAGCTTGCAAACGTGTACTCACTCTTTCTCTCTCTCTTTTTCGTTCAGCATCTTCTACGAGCAGTACAGTGCCTGGAGGAGGACGACCACCAAAGTGGAACTGATTTTGGACCCCGTCGACACGAGCATCGCACACACAGAGCCCGTAAGCACCGGAGCGGGGCACCAGGCCAACGAATTCGATGGCGTCGCGATGAATGCCACACTCTGAGACAAATAGGGTCCAGCGCCTTTTTTTAACTACGATTAGCAATATATGGGAACATTACCCGCTTTGCGGTGCGTCTGTTTGTTTCTAACATTGCACCAGTGACCCAAGCTATCTACTAACTTTGGCCGCTAGGCGGATGCTGGCTGATGTCGTGCCGACCGAGCAGACGACACGGGCCTCCGTGAGTATGTGCCCGAATGGACAATTTGCTGCTGCCTGACCTAGTAGACAAGTTGGGTCACTTGTTACTTGCCCGAATAGACAACTTCGGCACTACATATAAAATGTTGGTGTGCGTCCCTTCTTGGTTAACTCCCCCATAATGTATGCGACAAGGTGACACAAGGGGTGTCTATTACGTTAGGTGTATTAAATGGAAGCGTTCCATCTGCAACAGACTTCGGGCTCAGCCGCTTGATAGACAGCCGTTGCAACGAAGATGCTGCCCGGATACAGAGCTAGGATACCACGGAGCTTCAAATGGAGTGCACTAGTCACAACAAGATATGCAGTACAGTGGTATGCAGTGTCGTGGAGTAACGTGAGATATTCAGTTTCGAGGGAAGCGCGTGGCGGTGACCAGGCATGTGCCAAAAAGCCATGATAGACTGCATCCACTTGTCACGTCAAGACACTAGGCCATACACGCCTGCGCCGCAGCTCGTATGGCCAAGGCTCGGCGAAGCCAGCTAACCCCCGTATTCTACAACGTTCTTCCTCTTTTACCCTCCACTTGAGAAAGTAGATGGCGGCGCCACTACCCGACAGAAGTGGTCAATGTACTACTGATGGCGCCCAGCAGTTATTCTTGAGATGCGTAGCCTAGGGATAGCGCTATGCTCCACTCGGAGGATGGGAGGAAGAGTCGAGAATTGCTTGGAAATGCGCTTCCTTTCTGTTGCTGCAGTGTTAGCGGTGTCGCTGTCTTGAGGCAAAGCACCAACACGCAACTACGCAACGAACTAGTACCGGTCGGGCGCACGGAATGATCAGATGGTTGCTGAGTCAGGTGATAAGCTGAGTTGGTTCCTTGCAATAACTTTTGAGGCCGTTGGTGTGACGGCGTACGGACGTGGCACTTTTCGGCGGCACTTTTCGTATTTCATGCGCTACGAGTAGAGCTAGGAAACGGTAGGGCTAATTTTTACCTACGCTTTGTTCACGCTCGCGCAGCCGAGTGTAGTGCAGGACAGAGGCTATGATGCTTGGTGCCGTAGTTGGCTGCCGGGATTGTAGCCAATCAGAGCAGACAGTGCGTCTTGCTCTGCAACAGCGAAAAAAAAAAAGCGCCAGACTTCGCACTCACTAGAAGCGCACCCTTGCCAGAGCACTAAAGCCGATGTACTATTTTTCTTCCAGCAAGAAATTTAGGTAAACTGCAGTTAAATACATCGGGAATGCATAGCTCCCGAAGACAACTTTGTAATGCTTGTAAAACACAGCGCAAAGTCTAAAACAGCGCATCACTATACGCCCCATCCCACAGTAACATAATTTTATCTGTTTGGAAGCTCACCTTCCTCTATAGAGGTATACATATGTTTCTTTATGCTTCCCCTGTGACACACGCTCGCACCATCACTTCGCTGCCGTCCTTACAGTGAACCCTTACTGTCGTCGCCATATATGTATACCGACAGCAACATCCGTCGCAAAAAAAAAATGTCACCACGCAGTTGAAACCCCCACCTGTTTGTCGTCTGCTACCTTCACTCATCGAAACTGCAGTGTAGTGTAGAAAGTGTTGTTTTCATGCTACACTTCTGTTATAAAAATGGCTTCAAGTAGGTTGGCGGAGCTACACTTCTACAACACGGTTTAAAAGAAGGTGATTTCCTACCCTGGCTACACTTGTGTAGGCAGTGTAGGTAAAAATTGCCTTAGCAATTACGTAAGCGATAGCGTGCTCTTAACTACTAAACGGGATGTATTACAACGCAGTAACAGGCTTCCCGTCAAATGCCGCGCATTAAATAAAACTAAAACGCGTTTAAATAATATTTTCTGAATATACATGGAAATATCACACAAAATGTAGCCTTGAACGGAAGAGGAAGGATGAGCCAACACATGCAGTTGGTTTTGTAACCATATATTCTAGCACATATTTAACAGCTTGGATAACGTTAGGTAGGGCGCCCTGTAGACCGCGCTAAGGAAATGTACAAGAACGTATAAGGAACCAAACACGTAGTGGGATTCATAGCACTATTAGTATTAGTGTAGTTGGAAGAAAAGAATGCAGCAGGAGCGAATTTTGATTATACAAGTTCATGTCATCAGTGTCGCAAAGCAGTACCTGGCGATCACCACTTCAGCAAAAAGTTATCCTACAGAATGTCACCTTGACGCAGGGAGCTCATTGCACGCATCACGACAACCGGGATGCTGTTTTGCCGCATATCCTTTGAAGGCGCTTAAGGGCTGAACGCTTAACGGCTACCAGCTGAACCTTAGACATTATTAAAAGAAAAAAATGTTAGTCATTGTTATGTTATTGTTGAACTGAATTTAGGTGACAGCTGGAATGCTGGTAGATAGATAGATAGATCAACTTTATTAGAAAGACAATCAGAGTTTTGTCTTCGCTAATGGTCGGGGCCCGTAGTCGAGGGCTCCGCTGGCTCTTGCCATTTTCTCTGCCCTCTGGATCAGCTTGAGCTGGTCGTCGAGGGCCGAGCTGGACAGCAGTGCCTCCCATTTCTCCCTCGTGGTGTTCGTGTCGTGGTGTTCTATGTTGTGTAGCGTGTACTCCCACGTAATGTGGTATATGGTTGGTGTGGCCCCGCACCACGGGCATTCGTCCCTGTAGTCTGTGGGGTGCAGGCGATGTAATATGTGTAGGTTCGTGTAAGTGCCTGTCTGGAGCCTACGCCAGGCAGCGGCATCCTCCGTCTTCGGTTTTCGATGGGGTGGGGGATATCGCCAGCGACTGCCTCTGTGGTAGGATTGCTGGATTGCTGAATATACAGGGTCAACTGGGTCAGGGTCATCTGCAGTCGGCGTGATGAGTGCTCGGTTATGTACAAATTCTCGAGCTGCTCTGTCGGCATACAGGTTACCCGTGATGGTAGCATGACCCGGTATCCAGATGATGGTTTGGGTGGTGATGTCGTCAATGTCCTCCTTGGGTATTTATGCTAGGACTTGTGCCACAGGTCTTGCGATTGTTCCCTGTAGGAAGTTGTGGCAGGCCTGCGGGGGAATCCGTGAGGTTCGTGAGTGGTTAGTTTGCGTGTTGGCCTTCGCGGATGGCTAACGCGATGGCCAGCTCTTCGGATTCCGTGGACATGCAGCGGCGGGTCGATGCACCGGAGGTGACGTAGCCTCGGCGGTCGCAGACCACTGCCACTGCGCCCTTATTCTTCGTCCCGTACATGACGGCGTCCGCAAAACGGGCCGTGGTATGGAACTCGAATGTTTTCTCTATGTACTGGGCCCTCGCTCTCCTCCTGCCGGAGTGTAGGTTAGGGCCCATGTTGCGTGATATTGTGGCAATGTGATACCTGTCCTGGACGTGACGAGGTATCGTGCAGGTTTCTTGGGTTCGTAGTGTTGTGGATTTGCAGCCCAAGGTTCGTAGCACCTGCTAGTAGAAATCAGAGTTTCTGTGTGGAGCCTTACACTCCGTTCCCATTCCATTCCAGAGAGTGGAGTTTCACAGTTTTGAATGGCAAGAGTTGGGCCATTCCCACACTTGGAGTGACTCAGTTAGTCCGTTCCACTCCTCCAGTAAAAAATATTTGCCCAAAATTTTTTAGTATTTGCTCCTTGCGTTCATAGTGACAACGAAAACATTCCGAATTCTTAACTTAAAAAATCATGTTACATTATATGTTTTGCTGTTATATTATGGCTACGTACTGTTTTTTCGCCTTTTATATCTTGACGGCGTGGTTACCAGGAACTTATCTTACTATACAGTATATCAAAATACAAAATATTCTTAATCATGCTCTCTGCTGAGAGTAAGTGCAAATATTAGAGAAAGCCATCAGCAGAAACATTAGGGTGCTGGTTTTCAATGTACAGTCGACCGATTCTTTAACAGTACCGCGCGAGCATCGACTGGCCAACCGGCCAGCGCCTTCTAATGGCGAGAAACGACGCAGCAAGACTAGCACATGCGCACTAAGTTCCCTCGAAACGCAAGTTTCGTCTGTTAGTCTTTTCCTACCAGCACGACACAGCCCCTGGCACGATTAATTCGGCGCCCGGCTTATTGGAAATAGCAGGAGCGTGTGCCAGTGACTTGCGTCCTTGGAAAGAAAGTTACAGAACCATGAAAAGTAAAGCGGTGCAGTTTAGAAACCGAGAGTCTTGGTATTAGGAGATAGTGTGTAAGACGGTCAAATGCCGGAGAAAGTTCATTTCATTTCATTTATTTGACTTTAAGGGCCCGAGGGAATAAATAAGGGAAGGGCGTACATTTGTGGTTGACATCGCATGCAACAACAATAAAAGAAAGAAAAAAAATCGCCGACCATTCCACTATGTGAAGGTCGTTGACTAGCGGAGCTATATGAAATCACCGTAGGTTCTATTTAGATATAAACTTTTAAGATGCGCCGGCAAAGGTGGGTACACGTAACCGTTCGTCGTAGAGAAACGCCGGAACCGCACCCTTCAGCAGAGCCTCTGTACACGTACACACCGAAAAAACGAAAGCCCCCCCCCCCCCCCCCCCCAATCGCGGGGAAGCACCCCTTTAACACCGGCAACGCACGTTGCCGCTTCTCGTCGTCCCTCACGCCACTGATCTTCGTCAGGTTGAACCACAGTCGGTCGCACACGCTGCAGCTCTAGGCGAAGTGACGATCGCTAAAGTATCTTTGGAATCTGGCGTACGCGCCCTTGAACTCTTCCAAGTTGGCACATTGGCGCCGAAGGCTTTCTGCGGCATTCTCCGACTCACGAGATGTGTCGTCGGTTCTTGCTCGTCGCTTACGTGCCGTCTCGCGGGCACGCTCGTCGGACGCACCATTGGTATCGGCACGCCGTCGACCATTACACTCACGTTGCTGCGCCCTCCGTCGCTGTTCGTACCCGGACTGCTCTTCGGCAGTCCTGACGACGCGTGGTAAAGGTAAAGGTATTTCGTTCCACCCTTGGTAAAGGTGGAACGAAATGGAATCAATTGGGTCGGTTTATCTCTTGAGCCGTGACGCCAGTCTGCCTCGAGCGACTCCCATTGGCTCTCCATCATACGCAACCATCCATCACCCGTTTTGACAGGTCGCCGACCAAGTCGCGGGCGGTATTCGCCCCGAGATCTTTGAGTGGCGTCCTCTGTAGGCCGTCCTGCTCTGCTCAAGTTTTTTTAAAAACGAGTCTGCAGGACACTATTCCCTGCGAAATCGAGCCAAGTAGTCGTCACCACGCTCAGTGTGGATTGCTCCTGGCGTCGCCTGCTAGTGTGTATACGTGCGTGTATGGCGTTGGCTTCTCGCCATTGCTGTTCCGTTTTCATGGCGCACTCATGTTCCACGGACTGATTTTTCAGCCCTTTTTTCACAATGAACTGCGGGATTTCGCCTTCAGCTAAGGTGTCGGCGCTGTAATAGTGTGTTTGACTGTTCAACGCGTGTTGCGTGCTTGTCTCAGACATTCCCATTTGGTTGCTGTCCAACGCGTTAAGCAAATAACGAAAGAAGTTCGATGCCATTCTCAAGACACTAGGTGGTCTCTGCGGTACGTTAATGCTTGCACTGCTTTAGCGGCATTGCAGCAAAATGTGGTCTGGAACGTCTGATACAAGGGCGGCTAAAATTAGTGAGCAAAACAAAATTACGTAGTCTTGTGCTGCAGTGCACACCTTCGCATGATATTTAATTAAAATAGATTACTGTGGTGTCCGGCATATCGCCCCAGTCGTTAATGCGCAGGCGCGCAAAACGAATAAAATGCGTGCGCCGCAACCTGCACGCGGGCTTATCTCGACCAGCCACGCACCGATGAACATATGGCAATAAACGTCGCTTCGCCCCTGGAAACTTGTCTGCTCCTTCGCATGAACCACGCAACACAACAACTGCCGACTGGGATGGAATTTGAAGACGTCCTTCTTCAGTTGGGAAGGCAAGTGTTTCCGTAATTCACTCGGTGAAGAACACTGTCTTTTTGCAGTGTACGGAGCCTGTGACTGTCGTCATGACTGGGGCCAGCCAGCAATGACGCGCTTCGCTGGGCAACTGGGCCAGCTGGAACCCTTTGACGAGTCCGCCAGCCATTGGGCTTCGTACGAAGAGCGGCTTACGTCGTTCCTGATTGTCAACCGAGTACCCGACGGCGACAAGGTACACGCCTTCTTGAGCATTATTGGTCCGAAGACCAACGGGTTGTTGAAGTCATTAACAGCTCCAGAACTGCCTTCCACGAAGAGTTTCGAAGACCTCAAGAAAGTTTTGAGCGACCATCTGTCCCCCGAAGCCGTCCGTCATTGGAGAACGGGCCATGTTTCACCGGAGGTGTCAACGAGGAGGCGAGTCATTATCAAGGTATGTTGCCGAGCTTCGTAAACTGTCGCAAACGTGCGAGTTTGGAAGCGCCCTTGACGAGTCCCTTCGGGACCGCTTCGTGTGCGGCCTGCTACGAGAAGACATTCAGCGAGTGCTTTTCACGGAAGATAGCAAGCTTACGTTCCAGAAAGCGGTGAAGCGGGCTCTTGCAATGGAAGCGGCTAAGAAGAGTGCTGCTGAGGCACGCGGCACCGACGCCGCAGTCGGCGATGTGCACAAGGTGCAAGTTAAGACGCAGAAAACATGCAAAAGCTGCTTTCGCTGTGGTTCGCCAAAACACACGAGTGAAGCATGCCCGCACTTGGACGCAACCTGTTTCAGTTGCAACAAAAAAAAAGAAAGGGCATATCCAGAGAGCCTGCCGAAGCAGTGGTAAGGCTTTTTCTAAGGAAAAGCAGATGAAGAAGAGTGTGAAGATGCTGACGGATGTGTCACGGAAAGCTTCGACCCTCAGATTAAACGGCGTGTCGGCAGCTCAGCGCGACCCTGTCACCGTACAGATAACCATCGACGGCGTCATGGTGAACATGTAGCTAGACACGGGAGCGGCTGTTTCCGTCATGTCAAAGACGCAGTTCCGTCAGCTCTTTCCTTAGGCTGTACTGGAGCCTACGACAGTTCAACTTCGTACCTACACAGGAGCACTGGTACGACCCCAGGGAGTCTCTTCGGTCAACGTGCAGCACGGCGACCATTCTGCAATTCTTCCACTGTACGTCATAGACCACAAGGGACCAGCTCTACTGGGCCGGGAGTGGCTGCACGTCGTCCGGCTGAAGTGGGCGAAAATCTGGAACCTGAACAACATCACAAGGTCAGACACTCCTACTGCTATCAGCGTAAAAACGAGGCTAAACGCATTGCTGGCGAAGTACCAACCCCTTTTCAAAGACGAGTTATGCACGATAACGGAAGTGCGCGCTGAACTTTTTCTTAAACCTTATATGAAGCCGAGATTCCTGAAAGCCAGGAATGTTCCGTTCGCGTTGCAAAAACCTTTCGACGCAGAATAGGCTAAAATGAAACAACTGGGAATTATATCACCGGTTACGACGTCAGAATACGCTACGCCTGCGGTACCCGTAATCAAGCAAGATGGTAGCATATGAATTTGCGGAGACTACAAGACGACCGTTAACCCGTGCCTTGATGTCGACCGCTACCCATTACCGAAGGTGGACGACCTGTTCGCAGCCTTGTCGGGATGGAAGTATTTCTCGAAGATTGATCTCAACCGGGCCTATCAGCAAGTGGTCATGTCTGAGTCGTCAAAACAATACCTCACGTTGAATACGCAGAAAATATTGCTTGCTGTTAATCGACTCGCATTTAGAATTTCGTCCGCTCCCGGGATTTTCCAACGAATAATTGACACCATGATGAAGGGCTTACACGGGGTTTGCTGCTACCTAGACTACATTCTGGTGACTGACAAAAATGACGAAGAGCATTTCATCAATCTGAAGGCTGTGTTAAAACGACTTCTTGAAAGAGGCGTTCGTGTCAAGAAAGAGAAGTGTTCGTTTTTCCAAGAGGACCTTCGCTACCTCGGACACAGAATCGGCGCACAAGGCATCTCGGCAACGACGGAGAAGGTTGACGCACTCCTCAAGGCTCCAGCCCCTAAAGACAGGCAGCAGCTGCAGTCGTTCCTGGGAGTCGTCAATTTCTACGGCAAGTTCCTTCCTAACCTAGCAACGGTGGCGCAACCATTTTTCAGGTTGCTACGTAAGAACGCCCCGTGGTGCTGGGATGAGCGTTGCCAGGAAGCGTTCGCCAAGATAAAGTGCTTGCTAGTCTCTCCAAGGCCTATTCACATAGGTCGCGAAGCTTCGGGCGAAAAGCGGTTCAGAACCTATTGCCAGCGACATCAACAAGGGGAGTTATGGGAGTTGCAATTGAAGCGCGACTAGTGGAGGAGGGAACAAACACTGATAAAAAAAAACAATTTTTTGTCAAGGGCGAAGCAATTTTTTATACTGTTCAAACGACATTTATGTCCCAATCAATTCTGATTAGGCGCAATGTGTAAAGAAATTATGACAGTGCTTTTTTTATACCTTTTTCTCAGCGCCCTCTGAAGAAGGGGCGCATGTCGTAATCATACCATGCAGCCCTTGTAGTGCACGGAAAGGCGCGCTCGTGAAGTTCGTCTGCTACGACACGCCTCCTCGCATGCTTTGGTGTTTCGCTCCTGCATGCGTTCTCTGAATTATTGTGGCGCGAATTTACTTTTTCTGAGCGTGGTGTTGCGAGGTGCGTTTCATCGTGGATGAAAGTGCTGAACACTGCGTCCAACGGGCACGGCGTCCTACGGGACGATGCGACCAACAGTTCACGCCGAACGTTTTCCTCGATACCCGCGGAAACGATGTGCCGTGCAAGGATGCAACAGCAACGACCGTACGGCTGGCGTTTCACTACACCGGTTTCCTGTCTATTCCACAAGGTGAGGCAAAACTCTATTACTATCAATGCCTTCCTGTAGGGTTGTGTGGAGGGATGCCGTGGTGCTTTGAAAAATTTGTGTGAAACTTCTGTTACTTTACAATTAGCGCTACGTTGTGGCCTTAGTTTTGGCTCGGAGCTTTTGGTGTCAACTTCCCCAGCGCTTCACCACCTAGTCAAATAGCTTAAATATTGTGCTTCAGTCAATTAAAATTCGCATCGCTTTAGTTCTATATAAAAACAACGCTCCAAATCGTTATTACTGTGCTTAGATGCACAACTAGGCCGATATTTTGTAGCGATGCCTTTCATGTAATAATGCCTTTTTGCGCTTATCGCGCTTTGTCAGTGGTCGGAGCGACGGTCCGCTCGCGTTATCAACGGGATCAGCCGGAACAGACTGAGCGGTGGATGATAAGACTAGAGTAGAATAAGTAATAATGCCTGGCTACAAAATACCGGCCTTAATCTCTCACACGCAGTACTTCATGCTTTCACTTTGTGCTACAGCCACATCTTTCCTGCCATGGGTTCTTCATTTGCTGTCATCACCCTGCTTTGCGTTGATCTAGTTTTCTCTTTTTTTTCTTCCTTATTCACCAGGACATTGGCCTAAATAATGCTTCATGCTACTTTGAATTCGCATGCGTGAATCCTGGGTGAAATTTTGTAGGAACCCATGCCTGCTAGATAAGACGCCGGGACATCTACGGTCGAGAGTAGTGTGCTCGCTGCACTTTCATGAATCAGCATTCCTGCGGCCCGGTTTACTTCGTCACGACGCAGAGCCTACAATATCTCCTTTTATCAGTAAGCAAATCGCCAAGCCGTCTTTCGCGCGACAATAGGCATGCATGTACTATAGTCATTCGTAAAACAGTGCTTATCTTTAATAGAACAAGGGGAATACATGGACAGAATTGATCTAATGCATTCCTTGGCATAAAATCAACGTATATTTTACTACACCTTTATGGCAGGCACCGGATCTGACACCCATGGCGACAGGTGTGGTGAGGTTGGTCAGAATCATCTCCAGCCTTCCAAAATTGAAGGTGACTTTCATTTTAACATTACACGTAGTTGCATATGGCATAAACAAATTGTCCACATTACGTTTGCAGAGTCCAACTTGTCAGGCCACGTGAGCTCGTTCATCTCAGATGGTGTCTCGCCAATGGGCTGCCAACCAACCACCGTGAAGAAATCACCTAGTGTAGGAGGTAATTCCTTGCCTATTTATGTTAAGGACAGATATAAGGAGCGAAGACACGACTGTTCCCTTAGTACCCGAAAAAAAAACTGCAGGGTGGAGCACAGTAAGGGACAATGTGATCACACGTACGCCTGTCCTCCACTTGGACGTGCAGCCTCTCCGCAGGAAGTCCCACGTAATTCCTGGCGCAATGTGCTCTCTGTGGCACTCTCATCACTTCTTTCTTCCTTTTTTTTCTTTCATTTTTTTTTTGCTGCGTGTTTGACACACTGAAATGCACCATATTATGTCCCTCATTCGCAGCACACCGTGGCTAAAGGCAATTGGAGGAGGCTGTTCCTGCACAAGATGGCAGTGGTAACGCCGCTCCCCAGGTGCCATCGGTTCTTGAGCCAACATCCTACCGGCTTGCTGAAGGCAGCGCCTCGGTGAAGGAGTTCTCTCGCGTAGAGGGTAACCTTGCCTTTTTATGTTAAGGACACATATAAGGAGCGAAGACACCACTGTTCCGGAACAATAGGTTCCCTAAACAAAATTGCAGGGTGGAGCACAGTAAGGGACCACTGTGATCACACGTACATCTGTTCTTCACTTAGAGGCGCAGCACCTCCGCAGGAAGTCGCTGGTAACTCCTGGCGGAATGTGGTCTCTGCGCCACTCTCGTCACTTCTTTTCTCTTTTGTTATCTCTCCAGGTTGGACAAGCTAAAATGCCCCGTATTTTCTCCCTCCTCCGCAGAACAAGAGGATTACATGCAGTTGGAGGGGGCTGTTCCTGCACAAGAGGCCAGTGGTGACGCGGCTCCCCAGGTTCCGTCGGTTGCACAGACTTCTCGAAAATGCTGTCACTGGCACAGCTGCTGAGGCTTTCCGCAAATGTAAGTATATTTACATCGTGTAAAATCATATTGGGCGCCAACGCGCCCTTTAAATTTTACAAAAGTGAAATGTAAAAGCAAAAGCGGAAATTTTCTTACGAATGACATCACCCAGTTAGGATTACAAGACATCTGTTGTTGCGGTTGCCTGCTATCGGCTGTTTGTCTTGAGCTCCCTTAATTATTATACTGGTAAAGTATTACAAAAATGCTAAAAAAATCAATAGCGCTGCACCTGAAGTCGCTAACGATATGAAAGCAATTGAAAGTCATCCAGAAAAACAATTCTCTCGCAGATTTATCTAAGACTAAAGATGTAAAAACAGAAAAGATATTTCTGTTATGCTTTTTTGCTCGCCAAAGAGGGCGGGCATTAAAATAAGGTCATGTTTCACTGCTTTGTTAAATATTTCTCTATCTTCAACCAATAACTTTTATTTGGTCTCACTGTGCTGAGCACTGATTCATACAACATGAAGTGTGCAGCAGACATGTCTGCTTACGCGCCAAGAATGACTTGCCAAGCGGGCCCCCTGTCCTCAAATACGCAGAATCATTCGCACAAGTTCATTCAACGATGTAAAAGTCAGCTGGGGCTGCAGTAATCAGCATTCCTTAGCGTTACACAAATAGCCCTCGTAAAAAGCTAAATACAATCTGGTCATGCCTCAAAGCTCAGAACTATGTAAAAATTAGCCAGTATCACATGCTCATCTTAACGGTTTCTAATATACATTGAATATCTATGAAGCAAACTTTTTGAAAAACCCACATCTTTCCACACCCACAGCGCCCTGTACCAGTGAGTCCGAGGCTCGGAGAAAAACCAAGGAGCTCAAGAAAAAACTGTGGAAGCAGCGGGATTTTAACCGGAGGCTGCAAAGAAGACTGCAGAGGAAGCGTCAAGCCTTAACGATTGAAGAAATCGTCCGGAGCGTCCGCTTACACGTGTCTCCACCTGTTGCTGCACTCCTGGAAGCTCAGCTGAGGATGAAGAATGTGAGCCGGTTCGGTCGTCGATGGTCAAGCCAGAACAAATCCTTTGCCTTAGGGCTCTACTTTCATAGTCCTAAGGCTTATAGGTATTGCAGGCGACTTCTTAGGCTTCCATCAGTGCGATCCTTGCAGTTATGGCTTCAGCGTGTGCCACTAAGGGTTGGGTTTTTCCCGGAAATCTTCGACCTTATAAAGAGACGAGCGGCTACCTTTTCCATGAGTGACAGAGCCTGTTGCATTGTTTTCGATGAAATGCATATTAAAAAAGAAATTTCATACAACCCCTCGCATGACAGGTTTGAAGGTCTGGAAGAGTATAACGGTTTTCAAGGCAATAACCTCTGCAACAAGGCTCTTGTCTTCATGGCAAAAGGTATCCGAACGCCATGGAAACAACCTCTTGGTTATTTTTTTGCCTATCGAGGAACACCCGCAAGCATTTTGAAAGACCTGCTTTTGCAATGCTGCAAGTTCCTTGTGGACACTGGCTTGCAACCAGTAGCGGTAGTCTGTGTCCAGGGAAGCCAGAACGTGTCCCTTTTTGCAAGCCTAGTCACCACCGAAGAGCCGTATACAGACATAGACGGAAGGAGGCTCTTTTTTCTTTTCGATGCTCCGCACTTACTTAAATGCCTCCGAAACATGCTATTTAAGTATGATTTCAGAATAGGTGATCACCTTGTGAAGAGCAGTTACATTAGGCAGGCGTATGAAAAGGACCGCACGCATGAGATTCGTTCGATACCAAGGCTGAACGACAGACATTTTAACCTAACCTTTGCATCAAAGATGTCTGTAAAATTGGCTGCACAAGTTTTCAGCAACCACTGTGCTGCAGCAATGTACACCTTGGTCACTTTTCAGCAGCTGCCCGCTGAAGCAATTCATACTGCACGATTTGTAGAAAGGATAGATCGTTTCTTTGACTTGCTGAACAGTTCACAGAGAGCGGCAAAGACACCTTATGCATCTGCGATGTGCAATGGCTCTGTCCATAGAGAGTTTCTGACGGAATGCATTGCAGTATTTGAAAACATGCGAGTAGTGGGTTGTCCGAGGCAGCCGCCTTTATACGCGGGTTTTGTTTCACCATGCGGTCTCTTTTGATGCTCTATGATCATCTCACAATGAATTATGGATTTTCTTATGTTCTCGCCAGGCGATTAAACCAGGACGCACTTGAAAACAGCTTTTCAACGATAAGGTCCAAATCAGGTGCGAACACCAACACTACAGCTCGTCAGTTTCAGGCCGCTTTCAGGCATCTTTTGATTAATAACCTGTTCAAGTTGTCTGAAAACTCTAACTGCGCCGAGGACATGACAACAGTCTTGGCAACTCTTCCTGTCGGCATTTCGGCACTGTTTCCGGCTCTTGGTATCGGAAGCACAGTCTCGCTTAGCATGACAGATGATTCTTTCTCGGACAAACTTTCGGACATACAGCAAAATAACCTAGTTTATTTTGCCGGCTGGTTAGCGGCGAAATTTTTGCGGTCTCATTCGTGCGTCAGAACAACCCAGAAATGTAGCCTGAAGGTAGAATATGCGTCATTTAGTGAGGCCAACCAAGTGCTACTATATTTGAGCGTAAAAGGTACTGCGGAATCTGACTTTGGAAGTCTCTGAGTTCCTTCCCCTCCATTCGTGTCTTTTGTTGAAGGCTGCGAAAATGTTTTTCAGGAAGCCATCGGTAGCCTTTTCTCCATGGAGAGAGTAGGACATACGTTGTGTACGCGTCTTCATGAGAAGGTTGAAAAGACACTCACCGTTTGTGAAGAGGACGTTTATAATGCCTTGTTTTGCCTTTTTGCCTGAATCAGGTTGCATTGGTTTGCACGAAAAAGAAATGTTGAATTTCAATGTGCACAAACGAAGCGTCAAGCTAAGCAACAAGTGCAAAGGCTGAACAGTTGAGATTTCTCAGGGTATATTCCAGGCGGTGAGCAATGTGGTGAGTCTCCTCACAAAGAAGGCAAACTTATTTGAAGAAAAAAAAGTTTGGTGCATAATTCGAAGGCGTAAAATGGGAGAACGCCATATCTGGCACTATATTATGAGCAGTAAACTGTGTACACTTTCCATGCTTTCTCTAAAAGATAAAACTTCCTTTAATGTCGACGTCCATGTGCTATGGTTTGTGGAGGTGGCCCTTCACGGTGGTGAAGTAGAGCGACACAGCTTGTTTCTTCTTTCTTATCCTGGATTATCCTTCTTAGCGCTGACCTCGTGGCCTCATGCAATTATAGCTCGCCAGGTAGCATTCTTTTGTGGCATTTAGGCGCAGTAAGACTTGCACTGTTTCGTGCGGTACTGCTTGCAATAAACATTCGCAGATGCACCAGTAGCGATCTCCTCTTGTGAAAAAGAAGAAATTTTAATGTGTCGGTGGAGTTCCCCAGTAGTAAAGGAGGGATACATGGCAATTCCTTCCTCTTCGTTTCTGTCCTGCCTTCCCATTTTACCATGGTCTTTATTTAGGTTACAAATTTCAACTCAGCCTCGGTTTATAGATGAGTGGCAAGGCGTGACGTGATGTTGTCATAGTGCCGTGACCGCCACTTAGCATCGGCGGACTAAGTGAGGAGTAAAACCTCCGGCTGCTACATTATGAAACACGATTTCCAGTTCACTCGGGTCATTGTGCATTTGATGTTATAACTTTTTTGCAAAGCACTTTTGGATTTTCGCTATGGAAGCCGGCGGATATCAAATCTACTACGGGAGTGAGTCTATACACCTCTCTGCAGAATATAGTCTTTTTTTCTGGTACACGCTCCTTATTTTAGATTCCCATTAGGACATGTTTCATTTGATGATTGATTGACTGATTGGCGAGTGACTAAGTGTCGGCAATTATGTCGCCCTCTTTTTTATAAAGGCATATAAGTGTCAGTAATCAGAGAAAAAACGGCGTAACTTGCTAATAGCAACCACTCGGCTGCTTATTTCGTCGGGACTCTTGTTCTTCCGCCTTAAATATCGGTGTGTACCAGCCTTGTCATTTTCCATTACAACATCCTTAGATGCAATTTAGGTGCAACTGTATGCATAACAATGGATAGGCAAATATGTGCTGGCGCGTTCACGTGCTTCTTTTCCTGCAATCCTGAAACAAAGGCGGAATATTGGGTAATGCTTTTAAGGTGTTGAAAACACATTGCTTTGTTTTGAAACCCTGTAAAATTCACCATACTAACAGAAATAATGTCCATACTGGATGTCAATTGAACTCGTTCTAACCTGTATACCTGCCGATCAAAAATTTTAAAAGGGTATATTACTAGCAGATGGACAAGCAGAAGGTCGATTTTTTTGAGACATGGACCCCGGTGTGTGTATATTTTGGTTAAGTTAATTTTCGAGGCATTTTCTCTTGTTTTAAAGCAGTTGTTATTGAGACGTTGATTGTGCATGTTGCTATGGGCAAGTCTAATTTATCAGCGCGTGATGTACGTAGTGTAGACGCACTTTTTTCTACTTATTGCCACAGTCGGTGCTGACTGTACAGTGTATTAAAATTGTGTTATGAATTTCAGTGAATAAAATTGAAATGTTGTCATAATCTTGCGCATGAATACGCGTTATTTTCGCTTCTTAGAATTCAAGCCCACAAGCCACACAAGCAATGTACACCTTAAGACACCTGCGTATCTGCGAAACATAAACTAAACAGCGCTATAAATATTAGGTACGCTGCTGAGGCTAAGGATGAAACCTCCTAGTAAAACCAAGGCGAATTAAACAGCTGTATGCCTGAACACCACTGTCGAGTCATGAGTCTATATTAATTTAGTCATTAAAGATGGAAAGCTGACATTGACTTGAAGCGGACTCAAGGTGCGGACTCACCAAGGACTTGCGCCGGTTGGCAATCGGCGCGATTCCTTGGTTGTGGCAGGCCTACGAACTGTTTGAGGTCAATTTTCGCGCCAGTGCCAGCAGTATGACGTCACTATTGTACCGGACATTGCGTTGCATCCGCTTTATTTTTTGTTCCGCCGGAAGTGTTCCCACCACATACAGATGGCGCCAAGCCCCATGAGCTGCTGAAGAACCGCCATGTTTTGAACGAATGGGCTTCTATGGAAGCTTCGCTACGAGTTTACATATACCTTGCATTAGGCGTAGCCGGAAGCGTTGAATTCGAGGGGGCATATAATCAATGGCCATCTGGCCCAGTAACGATACTAAAGGCTCGCGATCAGTTTCAAAGGTAACGTTTAGGCCACGGATGTACTCGTCAAATCTTTAGGCTGCCCACGTCAGTGCTAGCGCTTCTTTTTCTATCTGGGAGTATCGCCGTTCTGTGTTCGTGAGGAATCGAGACGCGAAAGCTATTGGTCTACAGTGACCGTTTTTCTGCGTTTGAAAAAGGACAGCTCCCAGTCCGAAAGAGGATGCGTCCGCTGAAAGGGTGGTAGGAAGCGTTGCATCGTACATGGTCATACACTGCGCAGAACAAATTAGCCCTTTCAGCTCGTTCAGCGCTTTTGCTTGGTCACACCCCCAGACCCATTCGCTATCTTTGTGCAAAAGGGCACGCATCGGGGCACTAGTTTGCGCCAGGTGAGGCAGAAAGCGACTGTAGAGGGCGCGAGTGCTAAGCCGATTATGAGGCGCCCTCTATAGGATGTAGCATATAAAGGCTGTGCTGTGAATAAACGGGGGCACTTCTGCTGGGGACTCGGAGCGTGTGTCTTTACTCCGCGGCCCTCGGGCTTCAGCCTGCCTCCTCGGCCGCCTCGGCTCGAACCCTCCCACCACATGGTGTCAGAAGTGGGATGCGTGGTTCCCGCGACTTGCCATGGCTAACAAAGACGCTCCAGTTCCTGCTCTCGCTGCCGCCAGTCTCCGGAGTCCCGCTCCGTTCCCCTTCGACGATGTCGGCGAGTGGCTGCCCTGGTTACGGCAATTTGAGGACTATGCCTTCGCCACCGGCATGCACGCAGCCCCGGACGAGACGAGGGTTAGGACTCTCCTCTACTGTATGGGCCCCCGTGCACGCATTGTCCTCAGTTCTCTCATGTCCGATGAAGAAGCGTACAAGTCCTACGCGGAAGTCACCCGGCGGCTCACAAGCTACTTCGTGCACCCCGTAAACGAGGTGTACGAGAGCTCTCGGTTCCACAAGCGGACGCAAGAGCCAGGCGAAACCGTCGACAGTTTCTTCACGGCCCTTCGGAACATGGTACGCAAGTGTAACTACCCGTCACCTGCCGTTGAAGAGCGTCTTGTTCGCGACCGTTTCGTCGTGGGTTTGGCGGATTCTCGCCTTTCAGACAAGCTGTGCCGCACTCCGAGCCTTTCCCTGGACGACGCACTCGTGCAAGCTCGTCAGCACGAAGACGCCGAACGCGAAAGACAACGCCTGTCCCTCACCGCTGGGCAACCGCTTACGGCAGCTCACGTGGACGCGGCGACTTCGCGTAAACCCGCGCAGCGTGCACGCGGACGACGCAATAGACGGGACTCTGGCAACTTTGCTGACTTTGCGTCACGTGACCGACCCGACGGTTCGCACTCGAGCAACAGAGCTGGCGAGGCTTTGAAATGCGGCCTAGGCCTAAGTAGGCAATGCGGATTTTGCGGTCACGAGTTTCACCGACGGTCTGACTGTCCAGCGGCCAAAGCGGTCTGTAACCACTGCAAGAAGCGAGGCCACTTCGCGGCGGTATGTCGCTCAGGGAAGCGCCTCGGATCCGTCGAGCTCCACTCCGTCGCGGCGGTGGCCCGCAACGGGCGGTACGTTGAGGTGCGTGTCAACGGGAACCCTCTCGTCTTCAAAGTGGACTCTGGAGCCGACGTCTCGGTGGTTCCGCGCACGTTTCCCGGCTGCCCAGCCGTCCTCGATAAGCCGCGAGGCGAAGAACTTTTCGGACCCGGGAAACAAGCCCTGAAGCTTCTCGGCACCTTCGACGCGGCGCTGTCTTGGAGAGGCAGGCAAGTCAACGAGCGCCTCTACGTCGTTGCGGGACAAGAGCAGCCACTTCTCGGCTATCCCGCTATCGTTGCCCTTGGGGTCGTCAAGTTTGTCGGCGCCGTCGCACCAGCTCTGCCGGACGCACCACCTCGTGAAGTCCCTCCAGCCCTTTTCACCGGCCTGGGCACGTTTCCGGAAGAGTACACGATACGTATCAAGCCTGACGCGGTACCGTATGCCCTCAGCACAGCCCGGCGTATCCCGATACCGCTACGAGACGTAGTCAAAAAGGAGCTCGACAAGATGGAGCAGGAGGGCGTGATCCGGTGCGTCGACGAACCGACGGACTGGTGCGCGGGACTTGTCGTCGTCCCGAAGCCAGCGGGGGGTTACCGCCTGTGCGTTGATTTGACCAAACTCAACCAAGTCGTTCTGCGTGAACGCCACGTACTCCCGACCGTCGACCAAACCCTCGGACTTCTCGGTGACGCACGCGTTTTCTCGAAGTTGGACGCAACTTCAGGCTTCCACCAAGTACGCCTGGCGCGCGACTCCCAGAAGTACACGACTTTCATCACTCCGTTTGGCAGGTATTGCTACTGCCGCCTCCCATTCGGCATAACATCGGCCCCGGAATACTTCCAGCGTCAGATGTCTCGCCTGCTGGAAGGGTTGGCTGGTGTTGTTAACCTTATGGACGACATCCTTGTGTTTGGCCGCACCACAGAAGAACACGACCAACGCCTCCAGGCAGTCCTTGGTCGCCTCCAACAAGCGGGGGTCACCCTCAACGCTGCCAAGTGCACTTTCGGCGTGTCCAGCGTGCGGTTCCTTGGCGTTGTCGTCGGTGCCAATGGCATCACTCCGGATCCAGAGAAAGTGGCCGCCATTCAGCGCATGCCAGCTCCTCAGGACGTTCATGGTGTCCAACGTTTTCTCGGTATGCTCAACCATGTCGGTCGCTTCCTCCCGGGCCTCTCTCAAACGACTGCGCCAATCAGAAGTCTCCTGAACAAGCTTGCAGCCTGGACATGGGGACCAGCGCAGGCTTCAGCATTTGAAAAGCTCAAGAGCATGCTGTCGTCGGACATCTGCCTCGCAAGGTACAACCCTGCACTGTTGACGACAGTCTCCGCAGATGCCAGTTCCTTCGGGTTGGGTGCTGTCCTCCTTCAAGACCAGCCATCAGGGGAGCGCCGACCAGTTGCATACGCCTCTCGAGCGCTGACTGAAACGGAACGGAGGTACAGCCAGATCGAAAAGGAGGCACTGGCTGCCACCTGGGCCATCAACCGATTCGACGAGTTTCTTCGGGGTCTTCGTTTCACCCTCGAGACCGACCATAAGCCGTTAGTACAGCTCCTAGGAACCGCGGATCTCGATCTCATGCCACCACGAATCCAGCGCTTCCGCATCCGCCTTCTCCAGTACCAGTTTGATGTCAAGTACGTTCCTGGGAAACAGCTGGCCACCGCAGATGCACTCTCAAGGGACCCAGTCGTCCAGCTGCCAGCGACTCCAGCTGTTGACAAGGTGGAGCTGTACGTTCAAGAAGCACTCCGTGCTATCCCTCCTACATTTGCAGTCCTCCTCGACGACTTCCGAGCTCACCAGGCTGCAGATGGGGAGTGCGCGCAGCTCAAGTTGTACTGTGAGCAAGGGTGGCCTAGGAAAGAGAATCTGCCTCTCAGCATGGCTCAGTTCTGGGCTCATCGGGCCGAGTTCAGTATTGGTGACGGCCTTCTCCTCTGCGGTGGACGCCTGCTGGTGCCCGCTTCTCTGCGGAAGCACGTCCTCTCCCTCATCCATGACGGACACCTCGGAGTGAACCGTTGCCGCGCCATCGCCAGGGGAGCTGTCTGGTGGCCGACCATGGGGAGTCAGATCAAGACAATGGTGGAGAACTGTCCCAACTGTGCTACCACGCGGGTCCAGCGAGCAGAGCCACTGCTGCCTACCGTGACGCCTAGCCGTCCCTGGGAGCGAGTCGGGGTGGACATATTTCATCACGAAGAAGCCGACTACCTTCTCCTCGTAGATTACTACTCGAGGTACCCTGAAGTGCTGTCCCTTCGCTCGACGACGTCTACAGCGGTGATCTCCATCATCAAAAGTGTCTTCGCAAGGCATGGGATCCCAGAGACCCTCGTCAGCGATAATGGGCCTCAATTTTCGTCGGCAGAATTCCGCGTCTTCGCCCAGAGCTACGGATTCTCCCACGTCACCAGCAGTCCCAGGTACCCGCAGTCTAATGGGGAAGTCGAGCGTATGGTGCGGACGGTTAAGGAACTCTTCAAGAAGTCTCCGGACTGGCCTTTGGCCCTCTTGGCATACCGCAACGCACCTGGCGTGACCGGGTACAGCCCTGCTCAGCTGCTCATGGGGCGCAGCCTCAGGACTCGCCTTCCGGTCCCCATGGCCGCGTTGCTTCCAGAACCACCTAACGCTGCCGACTTCCACCGGCGTGACACTACCCAACGACGTCGCCAGCGTCAAGATTTTGACCGTCGACATGCTGCACAAGATTTGCGGCCCCTGGAGGAGGGAGAGAGAGTGTGGATTCGCGACACAGATTGTGCTGGCACTGTTCTTAGCCCAGCGCAGCGTCCACGCTCCTACGTGGTCCAGACGGATGCAGGTGCTCTCGTCCGCAACCGGAGACATCTGGTTCCGCAGCAGTCTCCGTCATCAGGTGGTCTAGACCTCGGCAGCTCCAGTCCACGGACACGAGGATCTGAAAGCCTGCCACAGACTCCAACTCGCCCAGAGCCTGTGTGCAGCAGTCCAACTCCCAGGGCACTTACTCCTCTACCAGTTGCATCGCCACCGGTTGCCCAGGCTACTCCCTCAAGACCGCCTGGGTCAGTTGTACGCACTCGGTCTGGACGTTGTGTTAGGCCGCCGGTGCGGCTGAACTTGTAGAACGTGCCATGAGACATTTGTCATTACGTTGTATACCTGAGAGCAAGGGGTTGCTTTCTGTTACTTTCCCAAAAGGGGGGATGTAGAGGGCGCGAGTGCTAAGCCGATTATGAGGCGCCCTCTATAGGATGTAGCATATAAAGGCTGTGCTGTGAATAAACGGGGGCACTTCTGCTGGGGACTCGGAGCGTGTGTCTTTACTCCGCGGCCCTCGGGCTTCAGCCTGCCTCCTCGGCCGCCTCGGCTCGAACCCTCCCACCACAGCGACCTAGGTGATTGGCCATACCGAGCAAGCTTCTCAGTTCGGCGACATTTTTCTGTGCGTTTAGGTTCTTAATAGCGCTGACCTTGGCTGGATCAGGCTCAATTCCATTCTCATTCAGAATATGGCCCAAAAATTTCACTTTATTAACGCCACACAGGCACTTTTCTTTGTTCGAAGTCACGTTTGCGCTAGCTAGGCGTGACATAACATCACCTAAACGTTCGTCGTGCTGGGCTTTCGTATCACCAAACACTAAAATGTCATCCATGACGTTGACAACACCTGGCAGGCCACGTAGGATTTCAGACATCCTTTTCTGGAAATACTCCGGAGCGGACGTAATTCCGAACGGTAGTCTGGTAAAACAGTACCTCCCGAATGGAGTCAAGAACGTAGTTAGTTCTTCAGAGTCCCTACTTATAAAGTCGGACTTGATGGAACCCCGAGAAGGCGTCAAGCTCCGAAAACCTTGTCGCACCCGCCAGACCGCGTAATGCTTGATCGACCGTAGGTAGCGTGAAGCGCTCACGAACAACGCACTTACTTAACTTTGTCAGGTCGACGCATACTCTCAGTTCCCCCGACGGTTTCGTTACCAGTACTATTCCCGCGCACCAGTCAGTGGGGCTATCTACTTTTCTAATTATTCCCATGCGCACGAGTCTCTCGATTTCGTGCTTTAGCCTTTCCATGAGCGGAATCGGCACTCGCCGCGGAACGGTTATCGCATGTGGTATTGCGCCCGGTTGTAGCCTGATAGTGTATTCCCCTGGGATAGTGCCTAGACTACGACCCATGCGCGGAAAAAGTGTCTCATACCGTTGCTTGTCTGCAGTAAGCGAGTCGGCAAATTTAACGATACCTAAAGCCTCTAAGGCTGGCAGCCCGAGAAGTACATCGCGAAGAGGGCTAACGACATAGCACGTTTGACGGGCAGTCCTCCCTTTCCACGCGATCTCTGCGTCAAATTTGCCTAGAAAATTGAGCTTGTTGCCGCCCGCCCCCTGTAGTACCTCGTCTGCGTTATCCAGGTGGGTGGGCAATCCTGGAAATGTAGAAGGTAGAACCGACACTTCTGCACCCGAATCAACTTTAGCAAGGATAGGCACAGAGTTTACGAGAACATGCACATAGCGCGCTTTCCGGGCCGCGTCAATCGCGCCAATGAAAGTTTCTCCGGTACCATGTTCGACAGCAGTTAGAGACGCGTACCTTTCTTTGCGCTGACCCAACTTTCTTCAGGCAGGCTTTCGCAAAATGTCCTTTGTTACCACAGTAGTGGCACTTGGAAGCTTTGGCTGGGCACGTCGACCTCGGGTGCGCGTCACCGATGCAGTATATATATAGAAACTTTATTTGGCTGGAAAATATTTTAAGTATAGCGGTGGTCGGAGCACCTCAGTCCAGGGCCCCACTGGCCTCTGCCGCCTGCATGACCTGGCTAATTAAGGACTTTCGTTCTGCCAAGTCGGAACGGGCGATCTGTGCCTCCCACTGCTCCATTGAGATATTATTAGTGGGCCTATGAGGGTGCTTAGTACACTCCCAGTCATTGTATTATTGTAGGTATGCCACCACACCAAGGACACGTGGCCCTATAGCGGGTGGGATACATGGCATTTAGCAGTTTTATATGGGGGAATACCCCGGTCTGTATTTTGCTCCAATCGGCGGCCTCTTCCCCGCTAAGTTGTGGGTGAGGCGCCGGGTATTTTCTGCGGACTCCGCGCTGATGAGCAAGGATGTCTTTTACATTTAAATTGATGGGATTTTGTGGGGGATAGTGTGAGGGGTTGGGGTTCAATGAGGACGCCATCGCTCGGTTAGTAGACGCTCGAGCTAAAGCGTTAGCCTGTTCGTTCCCTGTACCCCCGCATGTCCCGGGAACCAGAGTAGGCGATGAGGGTGGTTGAACGATTTGGGGATTATCGCGAGGCTACACTCTTAGCACGGTAACGTTTATGTTAACGTATAATTGCGAGTAACTTATAACATAAAGGTTACTCGGTGACTAAAAAAATTTGATCTTTGTGTTTTCGTGAATTTGCGTCGCGGCTCGAGGTTACATGTGCCGAAGCGTATATTTTAAAGGCTACTGCAACGCCAAATGTCTTGTAACCTTTATTGGCATTCGTGGCTTAGGGGACCTACAATATGGATTGGAAGTTTACTTATTATTGTGTCATATTGCGATCCTGATGTGGTATTTTTAGCGGGGTCTAACCTATACGATATGGTGTGCGGCCGAGGGAATGAGGCAGGTTGCACTAAATATTTTATTGACACCAGTGGGGATTTTCGGTTTCGCAATGTAAAAAAAAGAAATTCAAATCTTGCACGAGTGTATGCTCAAGAGAGGCAGCAGCAATTCATTCGTCACTGATCTCTACTGCATACGTGTCATTATAATCTAAAAGGAAGCCACAGAAACAGCCAACATACATCGGAGATTATTGTGGCAAACCATGTTGTGGCATGAATTATCACTATGGTTCAATGTGATGGAAAGCCCACCGCTACCGCTGCAGGCATTTTAGGTTGTAGTATAAAACATAGACTTGTGTACCTGCACAAAAACTAAAAGCGGATGCATTATAGTGATTGAATGTATATTTGTACCCAATATTTTTTTATTGCTTCTTGTGTATCAATGCTCCCAATATTCGATTTTGTTTTATATTCCCGTGAAACGCGACACCCACTAACAGCGGGCAAACACTGAAGGTCGCACGTGGGCGCACGCTAGAGTACTGTAAAAGCTCGACGACCGACAGAATCAAAGCGTAGAGCAGGTCGAATAATTAATCTGCAGGGCGAGAAAGATGCTTCGTAATGAGACTTACTTGTACACTGCAACTGAATGTTTGGCCACCGCGCTTTCTTTTTCTTCTTTTCTTTCTTTTTTGTATTTTGACGTATTATTGGGAGTGTTTCCTAAATTACAGCAAATCTTGGGTTCATTAGAGAACGCCAGACACGCATCAATTTTGTCCGCTCACTAACACGCGAGAAAGACGCCGTTTCATTCACATGACAGCGGGCAACAGCCGCTCCAGTAAGGTTTCGTAGAGAGATGAACGTGCGCTCACGGTGGGAGGCCACAATGGCGGCCGGCCAAATGAGCAGGGAGAAAACATAGAAATACAAACGAACAGCAACATCCTGAAACATTAGAATATAAGCGTCTTGATAATGACGCGAAGTAAGCTGCCCCCTACAGGCACAAGATCGCCAGAGAGAAGACGACGAAGGGCGCAGATGTGCGCGCGTTCTCTTGAGTGTCGGCCATTATTAAAGAAGGCTGTTCGCTTTCGGCAAGTTCGTATTAATTATCTTCGTGACACTTTACTGGTGGAGGTGCGGGGTATATGATACCATTGCCGGAGACGCAGCGTACCCCTGACTCATCCCCAATGAGTAGTCCGGGAGAGATTACTCCTGTGCACGTACGCACCAGCCGCCGTCTTCAAGGGCTCCAACCTGAGCACGGTCTGTTGCCCGATCGTATCCGGACGATGAACCTGAGCCCACAGCCTCCTGCTGCTGCGGCTGTTTCGCCGGCGCAGATCATCTTCAACCAGCCGCAGACGCCGATTGTGTTCCACGGAGAAGCTCCTGAAGACGTGGAAGATTGGCTAGACCATTTCGTGCGGGTCGCCGAATGCAACGAATGGAACGAACACCGCAAGTTGCGCAACGTGTACTTCGAGCTCCAAGACTCCGCGAGGAGGTGGTTCCATAACCATGAAATGACATTGACTTCGTGGCACGAATTTCGACAGCAGCTGGTCGCCACATACTCCAACATGGACAGGAAGGAGTGAGCGGAGCTGGCAATACAGGCAAGATTCCAAGCCCCGAACGAGAGCGTCACCACGTATACTGAAGACATGGCTCGGCTGTTCAGACTTGCGGATGCCTCAATGGCCGAAGACAAGGAGGTGCGACATTTGATGCGAGCTGTGAAGCAAGAGATCTTTGCTGGACTTATTTGGAATCCGCCCATAACACTTGCAGACTTCCTTGCTGAAGCGACAGCAATGGAAAGGGCCCTTCGACAGCGTGCCAGACAATACAACCGCAACGTGATGGAACGTTCACACAGCCCCTCTAGCATGACATCAGAAAACCACCTCGAGGACTTACGCAAATTGATCAGGGCTGTGGTAAGAGAAGAGCTCCACAAAATGCAGGTAACCGACGCGCCGACAGCCCGAATTTCTGTGGCGGAGATAGTGCGCGACGAGATTAGGCAAGCCGCCCAAGCTCCTGAACGCTACGAGGTACCACAGCAGCGGGAGCCAGTCCGAATGACTTATGCGGGCGCCGTACGACGACCGTCGCTGTACGGCCCCTCAAACGTCATGCGCCCCTCCGAACAGACTGAAGTAGCGTTCAGGCGTCGCAGTCCACCGTCCATCGAGGAGTCGAGGCCCAGAAAAAGCGACGTTTGGCGGGCCCCTGACCTCAGGCCCCTATGTTTTCATTGCGGAGAGGCTCGGCCATGTCTACAGGATGTGCCCCTATCGACGAGTGGGCCTCCGCGGGTTCCCTCCAGGTGCACCTCGTCCACGACCTGGTCAGCGCCCGATGGAGATAGAGAACTTCATCGCGAGTCGCGACAGCTCATTCGAGCAGCGAAGGCACGAGCCCCGTTCTGCATCGCCTGCTCGATACCGATCGCCAAGTCCCTCATTTCATCGAGACGCTCGTAGGCGTCGTTCACCCAGCCCTGCAAACCCGGAAAACTGAGTCCAGCGACCTCCGGAGGTGAGACCGCTGACGCCGAGCGCTTCGAATATCCTCCATCACGACGACAACGACGATAAAGCACCGACGTTCAGTCACACTCCAGTGCCCAAAGGCAAGTGGTAACGTCAGACATACTGGTTACCATAGACGACGAAGAAGTTACCGCTTTAATTGACACTGGTGCGGACAGCTCCGATTATGAGCAGAGAGCTTGCGTCAAAGTTAAAGGAAGTTTTTACGCAGTGGACTGGGTCGCATGTCCGTACTGCTGGGGGGCATCTAATAATTCCCGTGGGCAGATGCACCGCTCGGGTAAATATTCGTGGATTTACGTACGTCGCGGTCTTCATTATTCTGCCCAGCTGCTCGAGGGACTTGATACTCGGCATGGACTTTCTACAGGCGAATGGAGCCATAATTAACCTGGAAAAATCGAGCGTGACGTTCTCTACGGCAAAAGCCATAGCAAGCGACGCTGGCGACGAGAATGCCACCGAAAACGCCTTGCGCATCGTCGAAGACAGCATAACGGTACCGCGAATAAGTAGCCTACTGACCCTGGTAACGTGCGACGCATTCGACGGCTATGAGGGCATCGCCGAGGCAAACATTCCATTAATGCTTGAGCGAAACATCTGCATTGCACGGGGCCTCGTTCAGCTTCAGGCACAGACGCTCATTAGTCCTGCTGACAAACTTCAGCAACGAATATCAGCACTTACCGCAAGGCACAGCTGTCGCCTTCCTCCATGAAATTGCTGCCTTCACTGATGTCGCCTCGCTAGAAACTGCTTCCTCTAATTCATCGATAGAGGCCAACCTGAGCGATCAAATTCAGATTAACCCGGGCTTATCGGAACGACAGAAACAGCAGCTACTGGACCTTATCAACGACTTCTCTGGCTGTTTCTCTACCGAGTCTAAAGTACGGCGCACCTCCGTTACGAAGCATCGCATTCCTACGGACGACTCAGCACGCCCCGTTCGTCAGCATCCTTACCGCGTTGCGCCTACGGAAAGGGAGGTGATAAAGCGCCAGGTTCAAGAAATGTTAGATGATGACGTGATTCAGCCGTCCAAAAGTCCATGGGCGTCACCCGTCGTTTTAGTTAAAAAGAAGGACAACACACTACGCTTCTGCGTAGACTACAGACGGCTTAATAGTGCCACCAAGCGCGACGTTTATCCTCTGCCACGGATCGATGACGTTCTGGACCGTCTACACCACGCCCAATTTTTCACCTCGTTGGATCTTAAGTCTGGGTACAGGCAGATCGAAGTAAATGAGCGTGACCGCGAAAAAACGGCATTTGTGACTCCTGATGGATTATATGAACTTAAAGTCCTCCCGTTCGGCCTGTGTTCCGCACCTGCCACATTTCAGCGAATGATGGACACTGTTCTCTCTGGACTGAAATGGCAGACGTGCTTAGTCTACTTAGACGACGTTGTGACGTTTTCCAGAACGTTTGATGAACATCTCGAACGACTCAAGAATGTACTCCTTGCAATCAGCAAAGCAAATCTGACTATCAAGCCTGAGAAATGTCATTTTGGCTTTCAGGAGCTGAAGTTTCTCGGACACGTAGTCAGCCCCCGCGGTGTTCGGCCAGACCCTGAGAAGCTAGCGGCCGTCGCTGAGTTCCCGCGTCCAACAGACAAGAAGGCAGTTCAGCGATTCTTAGGTCTCTGCGCCTACTACCGTCGTTTTGTCGAGGGGTTTTCAAGAATCGCCGAACCATTAACGAGACTCACACGCCAAGATGTACCCTTCGAGTGGACGGAAGAACAACAGGAAACCTTTACAGAATTGCGGAAGCGACTGCAAAGAGCCCCCGTACTCGCGCATTTCGACGACAAGGCTGACACAAAAATCCACACAGACGCCAGCAACGTGGGGCTCGGTGCTATACTCGTTCAGCGGCAAGACGGCGCCGAACGAGTACTAGCCTACGCGAGCAGCAGTCTCACAAAGGCGGAGGTCAACTATTCCACGACTGAAAAGGAGTGTCTAGCTGTCGTTTGGGCCATCGGCAAAGTTCCGACCCTACCTTTACGGCCGCCCTTTTCGCGTAGTAAGTGTTGGCTTGCGAGTCTTAGGGACCCTTCAGGCCGCCTCGCTCGTTGGAGCCTCCGCCTTCAGGAGTACGACGTCACAGTGGTATATCGATCCGGACAGAAGCACGGCGACGCTGACTGCCTCTCACGTGCACCTATACCTTGGAAGCCCTGTGACGTAGAGCAAGATTTCCCGTTTCTTGGTGTAGTGGACACTATCGAGATGGCCGACCTCCAACGTGCAGACAGTACATTGCTTCCCCTCATTAGATACCTTCAGGGAGCCGACGTTGTTGTCCCACGACCGATGTCACGAGGTCTGACTTCTTACTGCCTCCGGAACGACGTGCTCTACAAGAAAAAACTCCGAAAACAGCCATGAAACGTTCCTTGTCGTCCCGGTTTCGCTGCGCGAAGAAGTACTGCAGGCGTGTCATGACGACCCGTGTGCCGGACACTTAGGCTTCGCCAGGACGTTAGCGCGCATACGCCAGAAGTCACTACTGGCCACAACTATTCTCGTCCGTTCAGCGCTACGTGAGAAGCTGCCGTGATTGTCAACGGCGCAAGGTTCCACCTTTGAAACCTGCTGGTCTTCTGCAACCCCTGGACCCTCCTCCAGCACCGTTTCAACAGGTGGGAATGGACCTCCTCGGTCCGTTCCCAACATCGTCCACAGGAAACAAATGGATAGTCGTCGCAACGGACTACCTAACGAGGTACGCAGAAACCAAAGCTGTGCCCCGCGGAACCGCTACAGAAGTCGCGATGTTTTTTGTCCATGGAATCGTACTACGTCATGGGGCCCCTTCCATCTTAATAACCGATCGAGGAACTGCGTTTACTGCTGACTTAATGCAAGAGATCGTCACGCTGACGCACACCAATCATCGGAAAACCACGGCATATCACCCACAAACTAATGGACTAACCGAGCGCCTCAACAGAACTATGGCCGATATGGTCTCCATGTACGTTGACGTAGAGCACAAGTCATGGGACCAAATTTTACCATACGTGACATTCGCATACAATACGGCTGTGCAGGAAACCACCCGATTCACACCATTTGAACTGGCTTATGGGCGCTGCGTAACAACACCTTTAGACGCCATGCTCCCGGTATACAACGGAACAACAAGAAGTGACAACGCTGACATCATCCAGAAAGCCGAAGAAGCTCGACAGCTTGCTCGCAACCGCATCCGCAACCAGCAGAGTACCGACGCCCGCCGTTACAACAGTGGCCGAAGGCACATCCAGTACGAACCCGGCGACTATGTTTGGGTGTGGACACCCGTCCGTCATCAGGGGCTGTCAGAAAAATTACTGCGCCGATACTTTGGCCCGTACAAGATCGTCAGGCGACTCAGCGACGTGAACTACGAGGTCGTCCCTCAGAGTACTACTATGAGCTCGAGCCGACGGTGAGCACGAGCCGAGATTGTGCACGTAGTACGTATGAAGCCGTACTACGCCCGCGAAGAAGTACCCCTCTGATCAACTCTCTCCCACGCCCTCTGTCGCCCTTTACCCTCTCCAACCGGCGACCGGGACGGTCCCTTTTCACGTGGGGAGTAATGACGCGAAGTAAGCTGCCCACTACAGGCACCGATCGTCATAAGTCAGCTGCCCACTACAGGCACAAGATCGCCAGCGAGAAGACGACGAAAGGCGCAGATGTGCGCGTGTTCTCTTGAGTGTCGGCCATCATTAAAGAAGGCTCTTCTCTTTCGGCAAGTTCGTATTAATTATCTTCGTGACAATATATATGGTCCTGTCATTTTTTTACGGATCTGTAGTTTCATTATTATCTTTAGTTGTGCTAGATGCGGGGCGTAATCAAACGCGCTTCAGCTTCAGCCAAACATGAGCGCTATCATACCTCCTCCGCATTGCGCAGCTCTCGCGATGCATGCCGGGAGGAGTATCGCCGGTGGTGTCGCTTTGAAACGGTCGTGTCGCACTTTGTTTCATCGCTTTACCCACGTTTTTACGCTCTCTGATTTGGAGGTGTGCGCTTACCAAGCGTGTTGTGTGTCTGAGTCACTCGTGACGGGTGGTACAGTTACTAAAAAGACTCCTAAAGGCGCGCGCGCCGCTGAAAAGAAGCCATGACGCCGGGCGTGGAGCAGGGACATGTTTGGCGTGCTGCGTGGCCGCTGCGACGAGACGCATTGCCGATGGCCTTCGCTTACCTGAGAGAACCCGCGAAGAAGTGCCCCTCTGATGATGATGATGATGATTTATTGGCATCCCCTTTGAAACGGGGCGGCGACAAATAGTCACCTAGCCTGCTTGATTTAATCAGGTATACTATACATGTTCTTTAGCTAGCATTTTTGTATACCTCTCATTAATATTCTTTTTCAAAATTTTACCTTGTACCGCTGCCTATGATTTTAAGAGATCAGGTCGTATCCATCTTTTCCCTGCTTTTTTTCCACCAGTACTCTAATCGTCTCTTACTGATCTCTACGGCTGATCTGTTTATGTTTCCTTCCACTTTAAACCCAAGCGCTTCTGGGAGTTGCACGTTACCTACGGTTCTCGCTGGGTGGATCCCGTCGCATTCCATTAGGATGTGCTGAGTGGTCTCTGGATCTTTACTGCAGCTTACACATGTCTCATCTAGTTCCGAATATTTGTTCCGATATGTTTTCGTCCTTAGGCAACCGGCTCGAGCCTCAAATAGCAAGGCACTGCCCTTTGTGTTATCGTACAGATTTTCCCTTCTAATTTCTTTCTTCTCATTCTTGTAAATCTCCATTGTCCTTTTCGTTTCCATTCTTTGCATCCAATTCACGGTCTCTATTTCTCTCACTTTCTTTCTGATGACCCCTGGTTGTCTATTTACAGTTTCGATTATCCTGTACTTGGTTGCCAACATCCTTGACCTCTTCCTGCATTCTGTGTCCACGCTTTTCATGTAGAGATACTTGTGCACTTTAGCCGCCCATTTATTTTCATCCATGTTCCTGAGCCTTTCTTCAAAACTAATTTTGCTTTTTGCTTCTCTGACTTCAAAAGAGGCCCAACCCATGTCACCCTGCACTGCCTCATTTGTCGTATTACCGTGTGCTCCCAAAGCCAACCGGCCTACTGATCTTTGGTTAACTTCCAAACCCGCCAATATATCCGATTTTAAGCATATAATGGCATTTGCAAATGTTAGCGCTGGCAACATTACTCCTTTCCAGATTCCACGCACCACCTCATACTTATTGTGGCCCCACAGTGCTCTGTGTTTCATTATTGCTGCATTCCGCTTCCCCTTTATTTTCAGATTATCTTGGTGGTTGCTTGAGTAATTCTTTCCTTCGTTTATGTGTACGCCGAGGTACTTATATTGCGTCACTATAGGTATTACTTGCTGTTGAATTGACACCACGAAGTTACTCGTGTGTTCATTAAAGATCATAATCCCTGATTTCTCTGTGCTAAACTTAAGGCATATATTTGTCGCTGCGTTCCCACAGATATTCGCAAGTATCTGTAAATCTTTTTTATTGTCCGCTAGTAGCACAATGTCGTCTGCGTACATCAGTCCAGGGACCTTCTGTTGCACCATTTGTCCATTACGCATGTAGGATAAATCAAAACCTAATTCGCTATTTCCAGTCGTCTTTCTATGCCCTTGACGTAAAGCGTGAACAACAATGGTGACAGAGGGCATCCTTGCTTCAATCCTTGGTGAATTCCCACCATTTCATTTCCTTTTCGGCCTTCCCATGCCACTTGTACTTGGTTGTCTCGATATATCTCCCTCAGCAGCTCCACAAAATCGTCATCTATGCCTTCGTATTGAAGAATATCCCACAACAATTCCCTGTCTACGTTGTCATAAGCTCCTTTAATATCTAGAAATGCTATCCATAAAGGTCTTTTCTGAGCTACTGAAATCTCTATGCACTGAGTTAGTACAAACATATTGTCTTCTAAGCGTCTGCCTGGCCTGAACCCATTCTGTAGTTCCCTCAATACACCGTTTTCCTCCACCCACATCGACAGTTCTAATTTTATGGCTTGCATTGCCATTATATATATCACCGACGTTACTGTAACTGGCCTGTACGAGCTCGTCTTATCCTTATCTCCTTTGCCTTTGTAGATGAGATTCATCTTGCTTTCACGCCATCCAACGGGAATATTATTTGTTCTATTCACTTGCTGTATGGCATTAGTCAGCAGTGCCTTGCTTTTTGGACCAAGGTTTTTGATTAGCTGTATTGGGATTTCATCGGGTCCTGCTGCCGTGTTGTTAGGGACATTTTCTGCTGCCTTTTTCCAATAAAAGCTTTCTATGCTGAATTTTGATCTCTCAGGCCTCTCTGTTGTTGCTGAATCTGTTGTCTGAACTACGCTTTTTCTCGTGCCGATGTTATGCCTGATAACGTCTGTGATGTATCGCAGCGCATCATCGCCTTCATAGATTTTACCGTCTTCATCCCTTATAGCCGTTTCTGAGTTTCTAGTTGGAGCTCCGAGCTCCGAGTGCTTTTATATGGTTCCAGAATCTATTTGGGGCGCCTTTGTCTCTTTTGTGAATGTTATGCACCCAACGTTGACTTGCGCATTTAATTTTCTCTTGCACGAGCTCACTCGCAACCCTTTTCTTTTCTCGGTATGTATTCCATCTGTGGAGCACCTCTTCTTCTTGTAATCCCAACTTTTTGGCTTCTCGATGAACCCTAGATGCCTCTTTACGCTCTTATATAGCTTGTTTAATTTCCTTGTTCCACCACTTACGTGGTTTCCTCTTTCCAATCCAACAATTGTTTTGCCGTGTCCACCTTATTTCATGCTACATAACCTCCACCAGTTCCTTATATTCCCAGACTGCTGTAGGAAAAGCCTCAATTTTCTTCTCTATGTTGTTTGCGATCTCTGTTCTCGTCATTCATTTTTAAATATTCTGAGGCTATTGGTTCATGTTCTGAGCTGGTATCTCGCCCAAACTTCAATGCTAAACGTCTATGATCGCTTCCCAGGCTATTTTTTCCATTTTCGTCTATTATCATTTGGTCTAGTTGTTCGTAGACCATTTCTGAGACTAAGGCGTAGTCGATACATGAGTGCCTGTTTCCGCATTGCCACGTTACCTGTCCATGACACTTATTCTCCCGGTTAACTACTATAAGGTTCTGTTCATCACACAAATCCAGCACTAGAGAGCCGTTGTAATCAGTACATCCGTCTAAATCGTCCATGTGCGCGTTCATATCTCCCACTAATATCACCTGGCCCGAGTTACTGAACTCATTAATATCGCTTCTGATGCAATCGACCAATTCCTTATTTTTTCTCTGCTATCACTACCTGTCCATAGGTAAGCTACTCCCAGCCACGTCTTTTTACCTTGCCATGTACCACTAATCCGTAAATGCTCTTTACATGTCTCGTTTACCCTTCGCCACTTCACACCTCGCCAATTGGGCGACCGTATTCTCGAAGAAAACAGACTGTTATCAGATGCTCAGCATGGTTTTCGGCATGGTTTGTCGACTGTTACGCAGCTGCTCAGTGTATGCCATGATTTTTCACTCTCGATCAATAACAAAGAACATATCGATGCTTTATTTTTGGACTATGCAAAAGCTTTTGATAAAGTGCCCCATAATAAATTATTACAGAAACTATACGCCATTGGAATAAATAGCAGACTTATCGAATTCATTAGGGCTTATCTACAAAACAGGTATCAGTATGTCCAAGTTGACAGGTACTGCTCGGAGACGGCACAAGTAACATCAGGGGTGCCACAAGGGTCAGTTTTGGGTCCGATTTTATTCCTCATTTATATTAATGATATTGTGAATGTTATACACTAGTAATGTTAAGATAAAGCGCAGATGACTGCATTCTTTACACCACTGTTAAAACTGTTGCTGATCAAATTACACTTCAGAAAGCCCTCGCTGAAGTTTCATGTTGGTGCATGAAATGGAACATGTTCTTAAACGCTGATAAGTGCTTAGTCCTCCGTATAGACCTACACCATGTTTGTAAACAGCGGTAGGCACCGTCGATATATTTTAGGCCCTATACCGACGTCGCGTAGGCTCTGCCCAACGTTTCGCTCCGCCCACGTTCGCCGCCACCGCTTGCACTCGCGAATGGGGAATTTTTTTTAATGGGGTGGGAGAGCTAAAACCGCGATTTCATTATGAAGCACACAGTAATGGGGGCGCCGGATTAAGTTTGACTACGTGAGACTCTTTAATGTGCACCCAATGCACGTTCTTGCATCTCGCCCCCATCGGGATACGGCCGAACGAGACGCTAGGCCTAGCTCGTTGACCGCCGCAGTGACGGCCGACAGCGCTTGCGGCCTGGCCTGCTGCTCATCATTGTGTGCTTATTTTTGACAACACGATTAATGTGGGCTTAAATGAATCGGTTTTGTCGGTGTCCTTGGTGCGAATAACAAACGAAACTTAGTACTTGCAAGCCAGCCGAGCCGCCTCGCTGAGACGGCCGGTGCTTCGGTTTCCGTCTGCGAGACGAAATGCCGTCGGGTCGTTGCTCCGGATCGCGCCAGTGGTTTAGTACTGGGCGCTGCTTTACGAAACACGCGCAAATTCGAGATAGCTTTTCTATTAAGAACTATTGTATGTTAAAAACAAGCTGTAGCCAATTTCTACGTCGCCGTGAGCGGCGATAGAAGCGATCGCCTCGGTGATGGGACCGGCAAGGTACCGGCCCTACGGCGACGCCGCCTGTGTAGGCCCGCGCAATGTGAGCTAGCTGTTGTATGCGGCCGTCCGATCGCTCCAACTCTGTACTAACACTGTACATTTTGTTTCGCGCTCGAAATTTAACTGACACCTTTAGGCGCATTTATGACTTCCACACTGCAATCAACGCAGCTGTGACCCTGCTGCCTGCGTATGTGAACGTGTGATAGGATATTTACACTGCTGGTGGCTCAATTCTTTGAGATGAAAACAAATTCGAATGTGACGTGTTTTGTGGGGCATCTGCTCGCTCGACCTACATTCAAGGCTAATCCTAATCTAGCTTTCCCACAGTGCGGCAAGCAATTATAATGGCACGCTAATAAGGATCCTAAGATCGTATATGATCCTAAGATCGTAACGATCCTAAGATCGGCTAATGCACGCCAATCAAAATAAAAGAGAAGCTTAATGGTTACGAAATGTTTTGCGCATAATGGATGATCTGGTATCATAATCCAACTTTCCCTTTTTACCGCGGCGGCCCATTGCTTGCGACTGTTTTCATCAACAGGAAACCTATGAAAACTTTAGTCTCTTGCGTATTTCGACGCAACTCAGCTCATCCACATACTGCGTTTCTTTCATTGTAAAATCGTAGAATAAAGACCTCACAGATGGAACGGCACAACCACCCGCGAAACCCATGTGGCTGCTGTGGTAGGCGCGACACGGGCGGCGGCTCGGCGGCGGAGTGCCTACCAAGCGAAACTAAATTCCGACGACAGCGCCACCGCATTTTCGTGACGTAGCGCCGTGGTGTAGGTCTATATGCAAGAACAAAACCGTTTTGCGACATTCTTATTCTGTAGATGGCATTGTACTTAAGGAATCATCGGCCGTTAAATATCTCGGAGTTACAATTACACACAATCTGAGTTGGGATCTTCATATTAATACAATCAGCACCAAGGCTTTCAAATCTCTCTGGTTCATTCAACGCAAACTTTCAAAATCCCCTATGAAAGTGAAATTAGCAGCATATAAAGCGTTGGTACGGCCATGTCTGGAGTATGCTTCGTGCCTATGGGACCCTTACAGACAGAAAAACGTTGTCAAGTTAGAAAAAGTTCAAAGAGCCGCGGCTCGATTCATTTGCAACAAATATAAACGCACTGATAGTGTGACAGAAATGATTGATTATCTTGGTCTTGATACACTTAAAGCGAGACGTGCCGAATGCAGATTAAAATATTTGTACTTAATATATAACAACTTAATACAAATTAACAATCACAACTTTACTTCCCGCCACACTCTGCGCACAAGCTCTCGTTTTGATAATGTTAAAATGATCAAGGAATACAGCGCTCAAAACGACATTTTTAAATATTCATTTTATTGCGATAGCAATTATATGGACACTCAAAAGCAGATTTCTGCCGTCGGCGTCGCCGTCGCCGTCGCCGTGAGGTTCCGTATGACGTCATTTGGAGAAGAAATCGTCGCCGCGCGCCGAACGCTGTATGTGCGAGTGAAAGGGCGCGAGGGGCGCGTCTTTCACGGGGAGTGAACGCACGGCGGAGAACAAACGCGCGTTCTGCGCCGTGCTCGCTTAAGGGCTGCAGAAGTAGGCGTCTCTGTTCTCCTTCACAATCACCATGTATGTAGAGCAAACGCGCCTTCTTCCAACGAGCGAGAGGCCGTGGGGGAGGGGGAGGGAAGGGAGGCGACGTTTAGCTGCGGCACGCAGTGCCTATTTATATCAGAGGCTCCGGCAACAGTCACCAACGCCGCACGCATTTTGAGCGAACGCGGGCAAAACGCCGATGGCGTCGACAACAGTTCTGCGTGTTGTTGCTACCAAAGCCGCTCACCTTACTTCGTATGACATTGCTGTGTTGCTATCGCATTCATTGCTTCGCCCTTAGGGCGAAACTGTGACATTTTTTTTCTTAGAACCATAAGCGCTTGGAACAAATTGCCGAAAGAAATTGTCGATAGCCCCAGTGTTGACGTATTTATTACAAATTTGAAGAAAATGCGTGGGTGAAGGTGTTTTTATACTGTTTCAATTGCAGTGTTTCATGTCCTCATTTTCTGTATTTGGCAAGAAGGTGTTCTTGTACTGTTTAAATTGCAGTGTTTCATGTCTTAATTTTCCGTATTTGGTTCTTATTGCCGTTGTTGCTGTGTTCTCTGATGTCTTTTTTTTCTTGTGCCCACTCCTGCTTGGAGTCAAGCAACTCTGCAGTATTTCTAAATAAAAATAAAAAATAAATTAGTACGCCTACGCCTCCACCTTTCCTTGACCCGGTAATTCTGTTGCACCCTTCCCATACAAAGTTGTCAATAACAGGCGGCTGCTCCAAATCTCGTAGATGCGTTTCGGTCAAAGCGTACACGCTAATCACTTCATCATTCAGTTGCGTTTGAATTTCCAGCCATTTTTCCTGCTTGCGACCACCCTGCATGTTAATGTAGCAAATTTTACCTTCTCTATTCTTATCCTTTCTGCGTCTTTTCCCGACTCCCGGTTGCCTAATCCTGCCTTTTACTGGTGTTTCGCTATGTTCAATACTCAATCCTGCTTCCTGATTGCCTGGGGCCCGCCTAAAAAAGCTACAGCTCGTGCCGCGAATCGACGTCCGACCGGTTTTGCTACACTTTCACTAAAATGTATCCCGTCACGCACAAAAGCGCCTTCGCGGCCTGCTCGGTGCACTTCTCGGTTGATGTCAATGACCGTAATATTCATTGCTTTAGCTAGAGTCCAAATTTCCCTGTTTACTGCAAGAACTGCCCTTTGAATTTTATAACCCTGCCTTTCAACCTCTGGCACCGTGCACACCGCGATTTGTACTTCCTTCGAAACATTCCGCAGGTCGGTGACCCCTTTGGCTATTTGCTTTGTGATCCATGCTCCTTGTCCGTTCAGTACGTCAATCACTAGGTGTCTCTCCTCCATTGTGTCCCACATGCGTTCCTTGGCCTTCGCTATCACCTCTCTAATCGGCCTTCCCCGAAGCGCGCTAACCTGGACTCGTTCGTCTGTCCCTACCTTCTCTGCTATCGCCGGTTCTACTTTACGCATGTTGGAATCCCCAACAAAGACAACTCGACGCTTTCCTTCCCCCTCACCGCCGAAAGCTGCCCCCGAAGTCACAATGCCCTCCCCTTCTTTCTTATCCTTGCCCTTGGCTTTGTTTTCTTCCCCGGCCGCGTCAGTGGTATCCCCTTCGTGACTATCACTGACGTTTCCGCCACTGCTTCCCGGCGTGGCGGGTTCGGCTGTCTCTGCACTCTCATCGGAGCCAGCTCCGTTCGCGGTGTTCGCCTCGATGCGTTCATCATTGCTTTGCAGAATGGTGGCGCTCAGCTGGATTTCTGCGTTAGCTAGCTTTTCTTCTGCCTCCTTCCTCTGCTTCTGCTCGATTTTAAGTTCCTTTTCTAGCTTTCCAACCCGCTTAGCTAACTTATCCTTGTCTTGCTCTAGGCGGTCTAGCCGAGACCCTAGCACACACATCCTACAGATGTGTGTGCTACACATCCCCACATCCCCCACTATCACCAGCCTTATCCCTGGTGCCCGTTAAATCTTTTGTTGCCGAGAGAATTTGTGGTAGATCGTCCCCTTTGCTTTTAGGAGGACTGTACAAGTTTGTGATTATTGTGTGTGCTTTACTTCGTTTCTTTGACATCACACTGATAACTCTGGAATGAGTATCTCCCTCAATTTGTGGAAGTGTTAATAATTGAGCGTTTATAGACTTGCTCACCAGCGTGGCGACCTTCGAATTTTGGGGCACAGTGGGAGACGGTGCTCCTACTGCATCGGATCCCCAAAATCCGATGCAGTAGGAGCACCGTCCCCCATTGTGCTGCGGGCGTTTCTGGTGGCCCACGGCGTCCACGATGACGCCTTGGTCCTGAAGTTCTGGCGGGCTCCCGATGTGGACACCTTGCGGTCGAAGGCTCTGCTGCTGCTGTCGCACGGTTTCGTTGAGGCGAGCCTTGGCCAGCGCTGTAGCCAATGTCAGCTGCGGATCCATCTGCAAGGCTTCGGATAGTAGCGCGTCCCGAAGACCGACGACAAACCTGTCACGGATGAGCCTCTTCTTCATATCCCCGAAGTCGCAGCGGTCTGCCAGTACGTGAAGTGCGGTTGCGAACTGGTCCACCGACTCTTCTGGCCGTTGCTGGCGTCTGTGAAAGCAGGCACTTTCATACACAATGTTCCGCGAAATGACTGTCGAACTACTGCTTCACGACATCATAACTTTTTGCTTCTTCGTCGGTCAGCCCAAATGTAGCGAAGACTTCGCAGGCTTGGCGTCCCATTGTGTAAAGTAGCGTGCGTACCTGGGCCTCTCCTGAACGTTCGTTGAGTGCTGTGGCGAAGTGGTAGTCATCGAAGTGGTCGATCCACGCCGGCCACTCTGACGTTTTGTCAAAGTCCAGCGGCGGTGGCTGCTGTAGCCCAGGGATTACCGTTGCGGGCTTGTTCGCCATTTTCTGGAAATGCTGCCGCCCACGGCCTCAGCGAGATAGTTGACCACCGCCCACTTCTGACACCATGTGGTGACACTGCATACTAGTGCGCCGCGTATGCGTGTCGGAATACAGTCGACGAGCTGTGCTCTAGGTGACGAAAGGAAAGAACCCCTCTTTATTGTACTGGCCGATAATATACACTCAGAGGGACGTCACGTGGTAAAAGTAGCTTGGCGCACGCTGTTGTCGCCCAGCTATCTGTCGTGACGTCACACGCCGAACACAGGCAGGCGATAACAGCACAGAACCGGCGATAACAGACACGGTAGGTGCACGCGAACGAGTCCAGGTTGTAAAAGCGTATAGGCTTGGGCCAGTCGGTACATACTTGACAGGGGAACAGCGCAAGAAACACGAAAGACAAGGAGGAAAACGCATACCAGCGCTGACGGACGACTAAATTCTTTATTCCGAAAGGAACACAAATATACACCTAAAAAAGAAGGGTACATCACTGCGCATGGCCAAAAAGAGTGAGAGACCGATTACATTTCTCTCGAACTATCGCGGTTGTTAAGATATGTTAGTTCTGCCGTATCTCTCCTTCTAACCCCCCACTGGGCTGAGCTGGTGCGGGCGCCTTCCGGCCTTAGTGGCCACTGCTGCTACCTCGGTCTCTCATCGTGCTGAAAGTCGTTGTCATGCGGCGTCCTTGATTTCTCAGCAATATCGTCCAAACTATTCCGGTCTGCAGCTCGCATGCTAACGTAGAAACTGTAAGAAAAAGGTTACAGAAGTTCTCATAATTGTCTGCTAATGCGTAAGCATTGTTTGGGCAGGCTGTGACTTCGCGTTTGCTTACTTGCTTTTCCCAGTTAATGCGCATCTACACATGGCCTTTCCGTTGGCAAAGGATGCTTAGACTTTAGTATTTATCGCAGATTTTATTGCCACACTTTAAGTTGGCCCAACCCGACATTTCAGTTTTGCCAACCCCAAATGTTGAGTTGGCCCCCACCAAAATTGATGTTGGCCCACTTGCAAATTTCAAATTGGCCCACCCACAGATTTTAGCCTGCCTAACTGCAAATTTCAACTTAGCCCATCTGCGCATGTAGCTTTGGCCACGTCCAAATTACATGTCCATGCCCAAATGTAAGTTGGCCCACCAAATATGTTGTGTTACCCAACCCCTAATTTCAGTTTGTCCATCCCCCACCCTTAATTTTTAGTTGGTCCACCCCCAAAGTTCAAGTTGGCCTGCCCACAAATTTCATGTTGGCCCACCCCCAATTTAAGTTGGCCCACCAAATTTCAGCTGGCCTAGCACTACTTTAAGCTTCCCAATGCGTTTTCTACGGAGCCCTATGTATCTCTGTGGGTATTCTCTGTGGGTGTTCCCATTGTTACTTATCGCTTATAAAGCTACAAATCATCTACATTTACACTATTATAACAATTAAACATCTTCACAAATTATGCTTATTGTGCAGACTTCTCGCGTGATGGGGCTGGGGTGCTCGTCCAAGAATGCTTACGCATTAAAGGAACCTGCACCTATTTAATAGCAAAACTCCATAAAATACCACGCAGCAAAACTCGAAAACATTATTCGCAGCGCAACAGTCATAGGACAGCTCAGCGGCCTTGAATTGGATATATTATTGCTTTCGCATTAATATCCAATGCTTTCCAATGCTTTCGCATTGGCAACGAAACGAATTCAGGATCGTCAGTCAGCCTCTAGAGTTTGCAAAGGAGTACGTTTATCTAGGTCAATTACTCGCAGAGGACCCTGATCATGAGAAGGAAATTTACAGAAGAATAAAATTTGGTTGGAGTGCATACTGCAGGCATTGCCATATCCTGACTGGGAGCTTACCACTTTCGTTGAAAAGAAAAATGTACAGTCATTGCATTCTACCGGTGCTACGGTAAAATGTACGTTTAGTAAAACAAGTGTGATGAAGAAGACGTGCAATATGTTCTGCAGATGATGCACACCACCAGCAGTAGCAGCATCGTGATCGCTCCGCAAAAGACGACGCCGAAGTTACCGCTAAGAGCGCTGCCCGACGTAACTGTTTAGCTGCCCGTTCTGTGCCAGTCTACCCGAAAGACCCACATCTACGCCTGCATCAATAAACCTCATTTCAATTGGTGGAAGTGCTGGGTACGACCTGCCAAGCTTCCATCCTGGAACTCCGCACCCGTACGCTTCGTCCCGCTATGCCCGAAGACGCAACCACGCCCCCACCGTCCACGGCCCTGCCATCCACGGCCCCGCCATCTACGGCCCCGCCATCCACGGCCCCGCCATCCACGGCCCCTCCGTTCACGGCCCCTCCGCCCGTCATCTGCTCCGGGGTGCCTTACCTGAGGGATCCGGTGGTCTTCAGCGGCACCGACGACAGTGATGTGGAGGACTGGCTATCGACTTATGATAGGGTAAGCGTCCCCAACCGATGGGATGACACCGCTAAACTGAACAATGTCATCTTCTATCTTTCAAATGTGGCTCATCTGTGGTTTAAAAACCACGAGAAAGATTTTACCACCTGGTCTGCATTCAAGGCCGCCCTCATAGATGTGTTCGGACGCCCCGCCGTGCGCCAGTTACGCGCTGAACAGCGTTTGCGCCAGCGCGCCCAGCAGCCGGGCGAGTCGTTCACAAGCTACATTGAGGACGTTCTTGACCTCTCGAAGCGCGTCAATGCCTCGATGCCCGAGTCTGACAGAATCAAGCACATCTTGAAAGGCATTGACGATGACGTCTTTCAGATGCTTCTTGCAAAAAACCCGACCAGCGTAGCGGAACTCATCAAACTGTGTCAGAGCTACGATGAACTCCGGAAACAGCGGGCCTTGACTCGTCGCCTGGTTACTAACGACGACAGCCTCGCAGGCCTGGCCGTCCACTCGGACCAGTCAACACTGCTGCCACAGCTCCAGGCGTTCATACGCGAGGAAGTTGCTCGGCAGCTCTCACTGGTGCAGTTTGCTCAGCAACAGCCCCAGCCCCGTCCTGCTCCTTACCTGTCACCCGCTATTCGGCAGGCGATCGAAGCAGAAATTGCCGACGCTGTGCCAGTGTCCCCTCAGTCCCATCCGGTAGCTGCTCCTCTCACGTACGCCGACGTCGTCGCACGGCCTCGAACGCACCCTGCTTTCACACCGCGTCAACCACTGCACGCGCCGACCCCACCCCGCGCCCCTGGCGCTGGCCCCATGGCCACAAACCCTTGGCGTACTCCTGACGACAAACCAATTTGCTTTGCCTGTGGCCGCCCCGGACATATCGCTCGCTACTGTCGCCGCCGCATGCCGTTGGCCGTCTCATATGGCTATGAACCAACGACTCGCTATGCCGACCAGCCACCGCTCCGCTACACTCCAGGATCACCTCCAAGAGCTCCTGATCGTCAAGCGTCCTTCGACCGACGATCTCCATCACCACGTCGGCGCTCTCTCTCCCCAATGCGTCGTCGTCCCATGCCTTCAGAAGAGGAAAACTAAACGCCGCAGTTCATGAGGCAAGAACTGCGTCGCCGTCACAACGTCCAAGTCCTCACAATTCTCCGTCGAATGTACTTGCTGTTTCTGTTGAGGGAGTGTCAACTCTTGCCCTTGTGGACACTGGTGCCGCCGTTTCTGTAATAAATGAAAGACTCTGTCGCTCCATCCGGAAAGTTACGACCCCAGTTGCGGGTGTAGCCCTCCGTACCGCAACAGCACAGCATGTTCAGCCGTTAGCAGCTTGTACGGCCCGAGTTGTAATTGAGGACATGATGTACATTATTGAGTTCATTGTGCTGCCATCCTGCTCTCATGACGTCATTCTTGGATGGGATTTTCTCTCGCGACACAAAGCCATCATCGACTGCGAGCGGGCTGAAGTCGAACTTTCTCCTTTGTGCGACCTCCATTCCGACGATTCTCCCGAACATCCCCCTAAATTAGTCGTCGCTGAGGAGACCGACATTCCTCCGCACGCCGCTGTTGTGTTACCTGTGTCTTGTGGAAGCATCTCTGACGCCACTGTCTTGTTCGCCCCTTCTGAGACCTTCATCACAAAAAATACTGTACTGCTTCCCTTCGCGACCCTCGATTTTTCGGCTGGTTTCAGCCATATTTTCGTATGCAACCTTTTGTCCGCTCCGCTCACATTGCTCCGTGGCCAGTGTCTCGGCCATGTCCAAGCCATTCAGTCCCTGTACATCGTCGACGTGCCCGATGCTACTTCTCGCGACGACCTTACTGACATCTGCACTCTTTCTGCTTCCGACAAGTCCTGCACCGACATCTTTAGCCCATCCATCGCTGACGGCCTTACACCAGAGCAGCGTTCGGAGCTTCTCGCCGTCCTGTACCATTTTCGTTCTTCTTTCGACGCTATTCAGCCTTCCCTTGGACGCACGTCAACTGTCACGCACCACATCGACACGGGCTCCCATTCACCACTGCGGCAACGCCCATACCGTGTGTCTCCTACGGAGCGCCGTGTCATTAGTGAGCATGTCGACGACATGCTTCGCCGCAACATCGTTCAGCCCTCTCACAGTCCGTGGGCCTCGCCGGTCGTTCTCGTTAAGAAGAAGGACGACTCTGTCCGCTTCTGTGTTGACTTTCGCCGCCTAAATAAGATCACCCGCAAGGACGTGTATCCTCTACCGAGAATAGATGATGCCCTTGACTGTTTACAAGGGTCTGAATTCTTCTCCTCACTCGACTTGCGCTCAGGGTATTGGCAGGTTCCCATGGCCGCCGCTGACAAGCCCAAAACTGCATTTGTTACCCCTGATGGACTTTATGAGTTCAACGTGATGCCCTTCGGCCTCTGTAATGCCCCCGCAACGTTCGAGCGAATGATGGACACTGTTTTGCGTGGATTGAAATGGCAAACGTGTCTGTGTTACCTCGACGATATTGTCGTCTTCGCTCCGGATTTTACGACACATCTTCACCGCCTCAAGTGCGTTCTGACGTGTCTTACCAACGCTGGGCTCCAACTTAATCTCAAAAAATGCCACTTTGCCGCTCGAACGCTAACCATTCTTGGCCACGTCGTGTCTAAGCACGGCGTCCAACCTGATCCCGCGAAATTGCGTGCCGTTACTGACTTTCCTAGGCCGACAAATCTCAAAGAACTTCGCAGTTTCGTCGGCTTATGTTCATACTTTCGACGTTTCATTCGCAACTTCGCGTCCATAATACGCCCTCTGACACAGCTTCTGGGTAGCTCCGGCGACCTGTCATCGTGGTCTCCAGCCTGCGACGAGGCGTTCACTACTTTACGACGTCTTCTCGCTTCACCTCCTATTCTGCGTCACTTCGATCCTGAAGCTTCGACGGAGGTACACACAGACGCCAGCGGAATAGGTCTCGGCGCCGTGCTAGCACAACGAAAACCCGGGCACCCTGAATGCGTTGTTGCTTATGCCAGCCGTACCCTCACCAAAGCTGAGACCAACTATACTGTGACTGAAAAAGAATGCTTAGCCATCGTATGGGCCCTTAGCAAGTTCCGCCCTTACTTGTACGGCCGCCCGTTTGACGTCGTCACAGATCATCACGCCCTTTGTTGGCTATCACATTTGAAAGACCCATGTGGACGTCTTGCCCGATGGGCTCTTCGACTTCAAGAGTTCGACATCAACGTCGTCTACCGCTCTGGCCGCAAGCACTCGGATGCTGATGCTCTGTCACGGTCTCCTCTGCCTACCGACCTTAGTTGCCTGTCAACATTAACACCCATCGTCCTGCCTCTCACCATCGACAGAATTGCTTCAGAGCAGCGCCACGACCCCTGGATAGCGGCCCTCCGTGACCTACTTTCTGAGACGCCCACGCTGCCAGCCTATCGCGCACTCCGCCGCCAAGCTGTTCACTTCACCATTCGCGACGACCTTCTGCACCGACGCAACTACGCATCTGACGGCCGTAAATGGCTACTCGTCATACCGCGCAGCCTGCGCTCCACTATCTGCGCATCCTTTCACGTTGACCCGCAGTGCGCCCACGCTGGAGTCTTCAAAACATATGAACGACTTCGTCAGCGCTACTACTGGCGCGGAATGTTTACATACGTCCGCAAATTCGTTCGTTCATGTACGGACTGCCAACGTCGGAAATCTGCGCCTTGCCGTTCAGCTGGAGCTTTGCAGCCCCTTCCCTGTCCCGCCCGACCATTTGATAGAGTGGGCATTGATCTTTATGGTCCGCTTCCTATGACACCCGCCGGTAACCGCTGGATCATCGTCGCCGTCGACCATCTTACGCGATATGCTGAAACTGCGGCACTACCTTCCGCCACTGCACGCGACGTCGCCTCCTTCCTGCTCCGCTGTTTCATCCTCCGTCACGGCCCACCTCGTGAACTTCTCAGCGACAGAGGGCGCGTCTTTTTGTCTGAGGTTGTCGAAGCTCTTCTGGCTCAGTGCCACGTTATTCATAGGACAACCACCGCCTACCACCCCCAGACGAATGGACTCACGGAACGTTTCAACCGGACCCTGGGTGACATGCTGGCCATGTACGTCGCATCTGACCACACAGATTGGGACCTTATCCTACCATTTGTTACGTTCGCCTACAACAGTGCAACCCAGACTACCACTGGCTTTTCTCCCTACTTTTTGCTTTATGGCCGTCACCCATCCCACACCATGGACACCCTGCTACCCTACCAGCCCGATGCTTCTGAGTGTGTGCCCGTTTCGACTGCAGCACGTCATGCCGAGGAGTGTCGCAAGTTAGCGCGCCACTTCACCACCGCCGAGCAACAGCGCCAGAAAAGGCTCCATGACGCTCACTGTGAGCAACCTGTCTTCTCTCCCGGCGACCTCGTCTGGCTGTCAGTACCTGCGCATGCTCCTGGGCTCTCTTCAAAACTTCTTCCCCGCTTCGATGGACCTTATCGCATTGTCCAGCGCACGTCTGCGGTGAATTACCTAATCGAACCACTGACACCCCCCTCTGACCTCCGTTGTCGTGGACGTGACATTGTTCACGTCGATCGCCTTAAGCCCTACCGTGAGCCGCTCGTGATCACTACTGTTTGAGTCGCCAGGATGGCTGCTTTTTATCCCGGGGGTGATTGTGATGAAGAAGACGTGCAATATGTTCTGCAGATGATGCACACCACCAGCAGTAGCAGCATCGTGATCGCTCCGCAAAAGACGACGCCGAAGTTACCGCTAAGAGCGCTGCCCGACGTAACTGTTTAGCTGCCCGTTCTGTGCCAGTCTACCCGAAGGACCCACATCTACGCCTGCATCAATAAACCTCATTTCACAAGTATTGAGGTGTTTTTGCCGCCAACGTCCACAGTAGTAAAGAGCTCTCAATCTGTCAATCCTCCCAGTGCCCTAACAGTAGTAAAAGTGTTGTAATATGATAGGCACCTTTACATGTAAATCTATAACGACGCTCCGACGCGGATCTAAGCAGTGAGGGCATCGGAAGTGCTGTGCAGTTCCTTCTAACGGCATGATCTAGCGTGGTGGTTGTTGCTCCGAGCTTGATTGATTGATTCATTGATTGATTATTGGATGTTACGGCGCAAGTACCAGTTCTGGCCAAAGAGTGTCAAACACATGGACCACTCAGGTAACAATGTTTCATTAAGTCAAGCATGTAACATGGCTCTAAAGGGGCCCAAATCTGTGTAAATGCGAGGCTTTCCGAGGCTTTCCGGCAATAAAAATACTCTTCAGGCCGGTAATGTAGGTGTCGCAGGTCTCATTTCTGTGTGCAAAAGCACACACATAACGGGTGGCGTGTTCAACGGCCAAGTGAATGAATCTTTTGGAGGACCCGTAGTTGGCAAAACCTCCGATAGTGTCCATGGCCATAAGATCAAATGGTTGATCCGCGGGTGGTAATGACTCTAAGGAACCAAAACGCTTGGTTATCGTCTTCTTGCTTCGCTGGCAAGTATCGCAGTGTCGAACGTATTCCGAAACGTCTGTGGCGATGTCAGGCCAATAATATTGTGGAGAGAGAACTAGCTATGTCTTCTTTACTCCGACATGACCGAAAACGTCATGAGCCTTCCGAAAAAGAGAAGACCGGAGAGCAAAAGGAACGCAGACTATCCGTATCCCTCTGCGTGTCACTATGGTCATTCCATTCTCAATGGTATGCTTGCAAGGCGGTTTGTCATGGTGCTGTAAATGTAACAGAGTGAGCGCTGCGCAGGCAGAGGAACTAGCGATAGCGTTAGCCATCACGACGAGACCGCACTGGGATTGCGTCATAGTTCTGACGGACTCTCAGACGGCATGCAGAAATTATTCCAGGGCCAAAATTTCCAGGGCCGCACAACGCATTCTGAATGGAGCGCACCAGCTGCCGCCATACATACAAATCGTGTGGACTCCGGGCATGAGTCCTTACGCAGCAATCAGCAGGCACACGCCTACGCCCGAGCGCATGCACACCGGGAGCCGCGAGATGACCGCGCCGAGCAGTTCCAACCAGAGCCCATACCATTAACCTACACGCACATCCTACAACACTATCGCTTTTCATGAAGAACACTACCCCCACCACAGAATGCTCTGACGCGAGAGGAAGCCGTAATATGCCGAAAACTCCAAACAAACACATATCCACATTCGAGTCTTTACCACGCCATACACCCAGTGCTGTATTCCTATAAATGTCCACACTGCGATTAATGTGCAACGCTTTACCACATGATATGGGCTTGCGCAAACACACCACAGCTCACACCCATAACACACCACAGCTCACACCCATAACACACCACACGGCAATGGGAGGCAGCGCTGTCCAGCTCCGACTCGACGGACCAGCTCAACCTGGTCAACCTAAAACCCCTCAATAAACAAAAGTAGCGCCATGTTTTGAAGATCGCCGCTTTCCTCCTCTCCTGCCCATTCTCTTGGCGCTCGGCCCTCCGGTTGGCCGAATGCTGTCACGTGCTCTCGCGCGCTTGTTTTCTTGCTTGTTTTTTGCTCCCGCCGCCATTGCGGTGCCAGACCATTGCGAGCGGTGTATGGAGGCACCACGCATCGCGCCTCCTTTGCGCTTTTAAGGCGTAGTGTTCGCGATACCGTGTTGCCTGGCATTCGGGCGCAGAACACGCGAAACAGACGGCAAGCGACTCTTCCGGATTTCATCAGCGAAGCGAGACGCGGCGCAGAGGAAGGTCTGGCTTCAAAGAATCAGCCGGGCTGATTTTAAACCAACACAATGGTCCCGGCTGTGTGAGGTAAGCGAGCGATTCTTCAGTGATCCCTAATTTCACATGCTGCCACTTGTTGTGTGAGGCTTCGTTAGTTTTTCTCCCTCCAAAGTGCCGCATTGTTCGCGCTGCATGTTCGCGCTGCATTTGCAACTTTCGTGGGCGGATTTCATCATGTCTTCAAACGTACGTGATTTATGTTGAATCGGTTATACAATCCATGGCGTTGTGTTTGTGTGGCCTGAATGTATGCGAACGGCACGTTTTGAGTGTATCGCAGTATTTTACGAAGCGGTGATGGTACGTCGGGCAAAATGGGCGCTTACCTGCGGAAAGACGAACTTATTAGGGCTATTTAGTTACGGCGACATTGCGCCTTCAGCAAAAACTCTACTCGGTGGTCGGCGAAGATCAATGTTCTTGTCGCTAAAACTTGTCGCTATCGTCCTACATCCTCGAGGACCGATAACTATCTCGAAAATGGTAGAAAGTGCTGTGCGTGAAAAGTGTGCTCAGTATTCTAGTCGTATATCGCGTAGCAGAAAAAGAGATAATGACCTGCGCTGGCGGCGAGCTGAAAAAGGAAAACGGTATACAAAACTTCCCGGCGATATCTAGCAGAACAAGAGATAAGTACCTGTGCTGGCGGCGAGCTAAAAAAGGAAAACCGTATACAAGACTTCCCGGCGATATTAACTTGTGCAGGGAATGTGTGTTACGCCTTATACTTGAAGGAGAGAGGTTTTACGGTGACCTTGTTTTCTGACTTCACGTTTGAGCAGGATCACTTCACGGATGATCAATTTGAGCCAGTGATTCTGCAGAGCTGTGGCTCTATGGCTATCAGCTCTCTGCGATGTCGCATTAGCAGGTGCGAGGAGATTAAACACGAGAGTCATTGTTAGAGGCCCGCTGTGCACGTTAGCCGCTGGCCAACGAGGGACTGGAGCTCCTGAAACGCGGAGATGATGGTGCTAGGTCAACCAACACCGAGGTCGCGCGTGGCATGGCTAAGCCCGACTTAGAGGCTTTAGGCTCACTGTATCACCGCTAATAGCACAGCCATCTAAGCGTAACGGCATTTATGCGTCCTCTCGTTGTTTCGGCAGCCAGTCATAATATAACGCGAAAAATTCCGATCAAAATACGAGTTCAAGAGCGCGAGCGACACGTAGCCACAGCGTTTCATTCGGAGAGCGTCTGCTAGTTCAGCACCACGTAGGGGGAGCCCCGGTCGACAGAAAAGAGAGTGAACGCCGGCGCTGGAGGAGGAGAGAGGAGATGGCGCTACTTTTTCTCATTGAGGGGCCTTAGGTCAACCGAGCGAGAAGGGCAGCTAAGGTCGCTGGACTTCTGGACTGAGGGGACCACCCACTGCAGAGCGGAGGAGCTACCTAGGCTCGCGTGCTCTTTCGATTAAAGTTTATTCTCTCTCTCTCTCTCTCTCTCGCAGTTGTTCAGCAGATAGGAGCTGAAAATAGGGTTTCTAGACATTGCATCGGCTTCGATGTTGTTAATGCCCTTTTGGTGTTTGATGTTTACGTCGTACATGGAGAGCTTTAAGGGCCATCGGAACAGACGGCCTCGAAGATTTTTGATGTTCTTAAGCTATTGCAAAGCCACGTGATCGGTGATCACAGTGAAAGTTTTCCATGTAGATAACAATGCCATTTATCTATGGCATCAATAATTGCATTAACATTCAAGTTCTGTGATGGCGTAATTGATTTCATGCTTTAGCAGCTTGCGTGAATGGTATGCAACTGGATGCTCTCGACCTTCATCATCAGCCTGCTTTAAGATGGCGCCCATACCTTTGTTGGACGCATCGCAGTAGAGCACAGAAGGTTTGGTGGAATCGTAGATGGCAAGGATGGGTTCTTTTGTTACACTTTTCTTAAGCTGAGTGAAAGCCAGTTCACAGTCAGGCTCCCAGTTCCAGGTGGTGTCTTTGCTGAGTAGGCGAGTCAGTGGATGAGCAATTTCACTGAAGCGGGCGATCTACCGACGGTAAACATTGACGGTGCCGAGAAAACGCTGTAACTCTTTAAGGCGTGATGGCGTAGGAAACCGCAGGATTGCCTCCACGTTGCATTGTTTGGGAGTGACTGTGCCATTTGAAACCGTGTCCCAGGTACTCAATGAAAGCTTGTGCGAACTGACATTTCTTTAATTTGATTTTAACGCATTCGCTTCTAAAAGCGTTTATTACGGCATCTAGATGCTTCAAATAATATGGGAACGTGTCAGAATATACGACAATGTCATCGAAGTAGTTCGTGACGTGCGTCAGGTGATGTTTAGTCAAGATGGACTTGAGAGCCCGTTCAAAAGTGGCTGGAGCGTTCCGGAGATCAAAAGCATGACAAGCCATTCGTAGTGACCGGTACGTGTGACAAAGGCCGCTTTCGGGATGTCTTCCGCATGCATCCTCACGTGCCAGTAACCTGACGGTATGTCTAACGTCGAGAAGTACGTCGATTTCCCGAGAGTCAAGAATGTCGTCGATGCGAGGGATGGGTTGATAGTAGGGGACCGTCACTGCGTTTAGCTTGCGGTATTCTATGCAGAAACGCGTGCATCCTTCTCCTTTTTCCTCGGCCAGAAGCGCCGGCGCAGCGTACGGTGACGTAGACAGTGGTATAACGCCTTGCGTGACAAGGTCATTGATTTGTCTGTGCATTTCGACACTATCGGCTTCTGAGCATCGATAGGGAGCCCTGTGGATGGGAACATTGTTGGTGAGAGGAATGTGATGCGTTTCGCTAGTGATGCACCCAATTTCAGTCTGTGATATGGAAAAAAATGTCCCCGTAGTTATGGACAAGCTGCTTCGATGCCATCCTCTGAGTTTCATTTAGATGCACAAAATCATGAACTTCAACTTCCTGCACACAAGCGTCCATGTTAGCCATGGAATGGTTTTTAGGGCGAGGGTGGAGGATGTCCCTCCCTTGGCGTAGAGTCAGGGTGTCAAGATCCAGAGACAAGTTACAGAGGCAGGCACTGTCCAAGCCAAAAAGTAGGTTGTTCTTCATGCCTTGTAGAACATGTGCCTGAATTTCCTTTGTGATTTTTCCAATCTGTATCTTTAGATTGACGCGACCCAAAGTTTTAGTAGATGGTGTAACTTGTTGAACATTGATACGTGAACCTCTCATTATTTGTAGGTGAAGAGCCGCCAAAACTGCTTCGCTGATACAGGTAATCATGGCTCCCGCATCATGAGTAGCGCTGACAGGGTACGCGTTAATGAGTGCATCAAATAGAATTAACAGAGCTTTGGGTCGCCCTCCTCGTTTCCCTGGTTGGTAGCGAGGGCAGAATTGCTTGCGCGTTGTGGACATTCATTGTGCGAATGCATCTGTTGGGGTAAACCATAAATTGAGCAGTGTCTGCAATCGGACGCGGGTGCTCGTATCAGCGTTTTAGGTGGACGCTGATGGGCGCTGCCGCTTGCTGCGTTGATCTGCATGTTTCGACCTGATAGAACGCGCTGTAATTTAACTCGCTGTATAGTTGACTTTACTCGTTGCGCAGCTGAAAGCCACGTCGCTGGTGTACACGGGTTAAGCCCAGCAAGAGCCATCTCCATATAGGCGGGAAGGCCGTCGATGAGTCCTGATATAAGGTGCGCGTCCTTTAGGTCCGCAATGCGTCCCAGACACATTTTTTTTTTCATTGTAGTAGTCCTTCAGGTTCTGGCCCGGTTTTAGCTGACAATGAATGAACTGACGGAAAGGATCAGCGACGGTGCTTGTAAAGCGTTGCGTCATGCATTGGGTGAGGGTCTCCTAAGATACGTTAGTGTCAAACACCTTTGTAAGGCCGTTGATTTGAGGATTGACAACTTAACGAGAATCACAATGCAGAATCGAAAGCATAAGCGTCAGCTCCCATATTTCAAAAAGGTTCATTCTTTTAATGAACACGCCAATACCATGCTGTGCCCCGACCATTCTCAAAGCCGTGAACTGTGCTGGCTGAAAGGGGGCCTATAGGCCATCCGTCCCATAGTTTGGCTTCTGCTGTGACATGTGTCCCGATGCTCGCCGGCAAGCTTCACTGTGAGGATGGTATACTAGATTGAGAAGGTACCATGTGTTTGCAATTATTTTCAGCAATTGGGGCACACTTTGCTATAACTTTCACGCTAGTGAGTATTTACCCTAGGTACCTTTACAAAAAGTCAATTTCTGTGCTATGCATTTGGGTGAAAACTTTCGATTTTTTTAAAACTGATTCTGAACATTATCCGCAATTGTCCAGCAGGTCACTTCCTTTGGACTCCTCAGCCGTTCTTATCTTGTAAGTTGAAGTAGCCTGTATTAAGTTGAGCCATGATTCTTTTGACCAGATGATTAAAACAGACAATGAACTCAGAATGTGATTATTTGTAATTTATAAATATTTTGAAATAGACAAATGAAAGTGGACGAAAAGACAACTTCCTGTAGGTGGGAGCTGAATCCACATCTTTAGGCATGGGGTGCTTTACCTGTTCAGCTACTGTGGCCCTCACCCTGCCCTCCACTATAAGTATTTGTGTGTGTGCAGAATAGCAGCCCTGGGGATTAGCCAGTACCACTCACAGCCATGGCAGTAGACGTAGAAGATTATTTTAACTGCAGGTGTCATGTAATACATGCGCAGGCAACTGCTCGAGGACCCTGAATTCGGCTGCCTTGATGCCCTAAAACCGCATACGATGGTTTATTGGCAATTTGCCTTATTGGGGGTAATTATGTTATTTCATAAAATGAACAGGCGTTTAAAAACCAGCTTCACTCAATTTTTCATGCATGCTATGACTGAATCCGTTCTGTGAAAGGTGAAGAGCAGCTTGACTAGGACTCACCGATCAGGCGTTAACGGAACAGACATCACTAGACCTGAGTTTGTGCCATATGTGCACAGAATTAGCTACAAATTGAAGAACTTGGCTGCTAGATGTGGCGCCCCAGTCGTTTTCTCCCACACCCAACAGATTAGCCCCATTGTGTATTTGTACCACGAGTACTGAGAGACAAGGATGCATGAAGAACCATGCCAAGCACTTCGTGTGTTGTGCTGTGGGGCTTACCCACGTGATCTCTTTCAGCTGTGGCAAGTCCTATGTGTGCCAGAGGGACTAGTGTTTGAAAGGCCATATTATGAATCACTCAAACAAATTAAATCAATTTGATGGTATGCATCTTAGCACACTTTGGAAGGCCTGCTAATGTGAACCATGCTTCTTGTGTGTTATGATCTTGGGGAGCGCGTGAGCTCCTGGTGGCATATTTTATCAGAAAGATATTACACGTGCTAGTAATACTTTATTTACCTGATATTTCACAAAGGTGCACTTGTTTGAGGCCAATTTATAGGATGGCGCCCCAGTCGTTTATCCCACACCCAACATATTAGCCCCATAAACCAGCACTGTCACAATATCAGTGTGTTGCATGTGCACAAAATTTTCTCCCTACGTTCCATCCTTTGAATCAACAAATCAGTTGGTAGTTCACACTTTGTATGTGTTCTTCCTTTTTGTAGCGTTAGCTACACTGGCCTAGCCAAGCCCGTTTCGCGCGGCACATCAAGAGCTGTGCTGCGCATGCGCAAGGATCAGTGATGTCACACGGCTTGCGCACCGGAGCCACCGGAGCCGGCACCTCTCGCGCACTCCGCCGCCGCCGGTCTGCGCATTCCAGAGGAGTGACGTCGTAGCCGTGGTAGACGCACTGGCGCCGGCGCGCGCTCGCTGTGCAGTCGCCGTCTGACACTGCGCTGGAGCCGCTGCGCTTCTGACTGGCGTTTGCCAGTGTGGTATAGCCATGGAGAAGGAGAGCGCAAATGCTGCTCAACAGCGCCGAAGAACGGAGAAGCTTGACTCATCGGATCTCGTAGTTGCCTGGCAATTAGCGGTTGAGCGTAGGAGGAATGAATACATGTGCCACATAATACGTATACCGCGTGTGTGTCATTGGAGCAGCAGTAAGCTTGACAATCAAGCTAATCCTTGACAATCTAGACAACCAGGAAAGCTAAGAATAATCAGCTGAACCTTTGCTAACGCTACGTATATCCTGGCATAGCCGAGCTAAGCCACTGCAACTTTTTATGTTTGCGTTTGTGCCCCTAAACAATGTGCAACATTTTTGATATTGTGAGCTGTAGGGTACGGTGCCCCTTTCCATGCAACAGCCAAAAGAACCGAGAACAATAAGGGATCATCAAGCTCAATGTTCGATTAGTTACAACTTCATGAAAAAAATGGAGAATGAAGTCAGAGAGCATATAAGAAAGTAATTGTTATTAATTTTAATGTATAAATAATAAAGAAAATTGAAGTGCCACAGCTTGGAGTCAGACCCCCATCTTCCACATTATAGGCGTGCATGTGCTTTACCATTAAGCTACCTTAGCAAACGTCCTGTCCACTTTCTTGTATATTTGCATATGTATGCACGATTAGCCCTGGGAGTGTTAACCAGAACTGCTTAAAGCCATGTTGACAAACGTGAAACATCCTTTTCACTGCAGGGATAATCCCAGCCGCATTTCGTTGGGGTTGAAATGTAAAAGTGCTCTACGTGCTCTAAGTGCCCATAATTCGATGGTAGTTTTGGCATGCAAAACCTATAATTTATTTCATTTTAATAGCATGTGGCTTTATAAGTAGGCAAGTTGCCAAAAATTACTAGGAGACCCTTATTTTACAACTGAGACATCTTGAAGGCAAAAGCCCCTGTGCCGCTAACTGAAGTCCTTATTTCACTAAACTAAAACCGTGACTCGGCCTTTTTTTGCTGAGTCATCGTCACTGAACCCATATTTTATAGTCATTTTTGCAAATCATCCTTTATTCAGCAAACTCGTACCGTGACTCCGCCCTTTTTTCGCTGCGATATCATCACTCTGAAAGCACAATTTAGTCATTTTTGCGAGTCGTCATATTTTATGCAAGTCGCCCTTCCTATGGTTCACCGAACTCGAACTGCGACTCCGAACTTTTTTTGCTGAGTCACTCTCACTTTCACCTTAACATCTCACATATTTTATCAAGTCACTCCCTTCTCCATAGCCCCTTGATTCACTACACACTTTGATTCATTCTTTTTCATTCTTTTGATTCACCCTATCACTGTTTGGTTCACCTTCATTCACTCTGTCCTTTTCGGTTTTACTTCCGTCACACTTGGTTTGCTCTATTACTCCAAATTTCCAATTTTTATCACTCTTGATTCACCCAATCACTACTTGAGTCACCTTCATTCACTCTGAATTCAGCCTCAATTACTATTCATTATCTTACTATATCTCATCATAACCTTTCGTTTGACTCCTATCACTCAACTAAAAATCTTTAATTCACCCCTGTGTATATCCATTGTCACTTCAGTTCACGTGCTTAATCATTCTTCCAGCCTTAATCGCGGTTTTGTGCGCATTATCGCCCCTTATCCTAAGAGGACCATTTCGTGTGGACGACGCGGTTTTGAAACTGCTTTGAAACGGAGACCTCACCATGAGACATTATAAGACTATCGCCGTAATAAACTCTTTTACGCTATCCGACTACATCGAGGCTGTCGAAGTCAGGGCCATCTACCATTTCCCTGCTCCTAAGCTCAGGTATTGGCCAATAATTTCTGCGGAAGCCCGCAAGGTGTAACAGGGTTCACAAAAGGAAAATTTTCATCAACCTGACTTTAGCACAATGTCCCAGGTTCAATCCCCGGACCAGGATAATTTTTTTTCTACTATGAAGCTTTCTTTCCGAGAAACACATACGGGTTTGTAAAGAACTGCTTTTAGCTGAAAAACCCATGAAGCCATAGGTACGTACGATTGTATAACACATAGTCACTGATGACTTCACAATCCAAGCTTCTCTTGCGTATGCTCGTCCAGTACATGTGTAGAACCAAACAATCAGCATGTCGTAAGCTCACGTCAAATCGTGCCATCGGTGTCACACGATCGTGGTCGCTGCCGTTTTGTTGCTGTTGTTACACACATTGTTGTTCATTGTACACAAACATGTGGGTCCGCTTGGTAATGCTACACGTTAGCCATAGCAATGCTGGGTATCCAGTTACCAGGGAAATGTTTCCCATAACATTCATTCCCACAATGCATGAGACCTGCTTCATTTTGATTTCCAACTTGTATAATTGTTTTACCCTCCTGTTTAAATGCAAATTCACAAGATTTCATGGGAAATTACGTGACTGCAATAATGACTTCCAGGCTAATGCAATGTTTTGTGACTTGTGACGGAAGCGTTGTGCGCACAGGCGTATATACAAAGAAGTATTAACGTGTTTAATGCTTGAACATCTCTCAATTGCATGAGCTATTAAAAGCCCCATCACGGAAGTACAGAAATTCCACTAAGTCTACCTGTTAGGAGCCCTTTGCCCCGTAAATGCTCATGTTTTCCCTATCCGTTGTAAAGCTGTATGAGAGAGCCCCCGCTGCGCTTATTTGGCGAGACACGTACGCTAAACTCGGAGGAAGAAGCAAAGCTAGATCCACATTGAGTATCTATAATGTACTAACGTTATGATTATCAGCATTCAGGATTGGCTCTCGTTACAAACCACCTTTGCACTCTTGCGAGAAACCCGCACTAAAAGACAAAGCACATACTTTCTTACCCTGTGCATTTCTAATTCTATAAAGCTCCGTCAATTATTGGACGGGGCGTCGAATAGATAAAAGGGGGACGGTATTTATATACAGGGACTGTTGGCAGAGATGGCCAAGATGGCTGAACACAGCGCCGCGTTTCCCGGCGATCGTCGTCTTCTTCCTTAATGTAAA
>NC_051156.1:53561987-53599873 GCF_013339745.2 Dermacentor silvarum | reverse complement strand
TTTTCTTGGTTTTCTTTGGAGGAGAAGCTAAAAAACAGACAACAAACTGATTTTCAACTTAGTCTTTTTATTACAAAACAGAAATGCATACATATTGCACAATGAAAAGCGAGAGCCATGAAATAGGCAAGAACAGCGGCACAGAGCAAATACCAATGATAGCGACCTGCTTTCATCGACATTGTATGTCTGCGCACTCGAAATAGCACTTCTTTCCGCAATAAATTGATATAGGGTTTGCTTAAATGTGATGTGCCTTTCGTACCATCTCGACTGCTTTTATGGTTTCACATGCACGGTGATCATGTTTGTTCAAACGAGGGTGTGCAGCAAACAGAGGTCAAACAAGGGCATGGCTGTGAATGACTTAAAACTTTTTTTAGTATTGCGCTTATTATTTGCCCTTGCGCTGCGGTAATTTGTTATTTGCCCATGTCCCCCCTTTAACACTTTCTCATCTAGCCTCTGTAGCAGCTGACACAGGAAATAAGGATCCTGTATACTACTTGCCTTCGGCATTTCACGTAATGGTTTAAATGCCTGACAATGCATTAGTGTTTGCATTTTATAACAGGACAGATTTTTCTATGAAGCCAGGACAGTTAGTGTGAAGCAGAAAAACTACTTGTACTCATACATGCTGCCCCATCTTCCTTAATCAGTGCAAAACGTGGTGCATGGAGGGTATTACTGATACCTGGTCATGTATGTGAGCTTCCCTCTCCACCTGATTTCTATTTGCCTGCTATAATTTTTGTTCTTTTCCTGTGCATTGCTTTTGCTACAGAAGCAGGTATCCTGCTGCTTTGAGGTGACCAACCAGTGCATTGAAGCTTATCAGCCACAATGTGATTGCGAAATTTCTGCAATGTAATTGTAGAACATGTCTTGACGATGCCTCTTTTTACCAAATTCCTGTGAGATGTTGCGTAAGGCAGCCGTAGTTTCTAGCTCATGTATATAGCATATATGACTGAGTCGTAGCCCTTATCACTGCGTTGTTAACCCACCAGATAATCCACAGTGCAGACACTGGTACCACAGAAACACATGCATACTACCATGTTAGCTCCTTTGCTCTTTCATCAAACATCATGATGGCCACACACGCAGTATGTGCTGTCGTATTGAAAACTACCCATTTTCTCTCTATGGTTCATTTCAGAGCACAACAGAGACCATCGCTGCAAAAGTAATAAATGATGGATGCTGCAACCAGCCATATATAGCCGACAGTGAAGATTTGCTGAGCATGACAAACTCGAGAATTATTCAAGAGAGATTTGATGGTAAGAATGAACACACAGAAATTCATCACCATAATGTTGAATTACACAGGCACATAGTTTTATTGAGCAAGTGTTATTTCATCGGAATACATGGAACTACAATTCTGCGAAGTAAACATGCAGAGGGAGCACGTGCTGAAACTCCAGACCGAGTGAAACCAGCCGTACAGCTCTTGCATAAAAATAAGCCCTTACTGTATTAATGGTAAAGTAAATAGCACAACTGTCAATTTGTAAATATTACACTTGCCTAAGTGATTAGATGCAACTCAATGAGGCTAGAAAGTTACAGAAAATACTGACGAGAGTTTAACTGACAACTGAGCTAGTTGGTAATCATTCATTGCAAGTACATAAGTGGAATAATAGATCAAGACATGAAAAGAAACAAGACATGCACCAATGTTCTGATTAGTCAGTGTGTTTTCTCTTAATGCAGCCTTTTCCATATTTGCATTGACTGAAAGTGTAAACCAAGTAGCATTAGTTGTATTGCTTCCCTGCAGCTAATCACCAATTTGCTCAAGTTAGGTCACACTTTTTTGTCTTATGCTTTTGCAGCAATTCAGCCCCTGAGCCTCGACGACAGGGCAGTCATTTTAGAAAGCACAATGGGCCAGGCAGAGAACAAGAAGTGGCATCAGGAACGTATTGGACGGCTCACGGCATCAGTGTTTAAGAAGTTGCTGCGGTGCAGAAAGCCTGATGGTGCCGTAAGGGACGTAATGTATCCTCGCCAAGTGAGCACCGAAGCCATGCGTTATGGCAGGATTCATGAGGACGATGCCGTTAAAGCATACGAAGAAATAATGGCATGCAGGGACAGATATTTAACTACTGCATATACTGGGTTGCATGTTCATCCCCAGCACCCATTTATTGCTGCCTCCCCCGACAGACTTGTCTTTGAAGGGAGTGACACTGGTCTTTTGGAGGTGAAGTGCCCATTCTCCTTCAAAGGCAAGGGTGTCGTCGAAGCAGCAGCTTCTGCAAAGTGCTGTTTGAAAATATCTGGTGACAATATAGAATTGAAAAAAGATCATGCATATTATTATCAGATACAAGGTATGATGGGTGTCACAGGTTTGAAGTGGTGTGATTTTGTAGTATGGACAAATGCTGGAAGTGTAGCAGCCTCAACACATGTGGAGAGGACTCCCTTTGATGAAGTTCTTTGGTGTACAGAAATTCTGCCTGGGTTGCTGCATTTCTTCAAACATTGCATAGTGCCAGAGCTGCTCACTCGCAGAGTAAGCAGAGGACTCCCTCTTTACAATGAAAAAAAATATATTGGATACAAAAAGAACACTGCATAATGCATCGTTTGACTGCGTTAAGAGGACAAGGTCTTCAATATAAAGTGCAATAAATGCTGGCATTCTGTACCGAAAAAGAGTTATGTTTTTCTCTGCTGGAGTATGCGGCTTATAAAAATTATGTTTACAGAAATTTGGTGCCCTGAAATGAGGGCAAGTACGGCATTTTGCAGTTAGTGTACCAGTGTGCATAATAGCGTTTCATCATGCTAAGTTATAATAGATGTCTTAAAAACCAATTTTCTCTTCGGAACTTGCGAAAAGTAGGGGGTAGCACTTTTAGTCCAAGAAATACGGTAGTTGAACAACCTTCTACAGATTACAGCACATGTAAACTGTAGTACTGGACAGTACACGCTACTGCACGAACTATGCAACAATCACATCAGTACTACATTCTCATTCTGCTGAGCAATTACTTGAAAGAGTACTGGTTAGCATGAATGTAAGGAAACTACAGAAAATTTTCATGCCAGTTACCATTCGAGCCTGACTGACTACAAATATGAAACTTGTATGTTCCAGTGCAATTTCTTATGTGTTTCCTTGTCAAATTAAGTGTGTTCTATATTTGATAACTTCATGTACAGTGCTCCTAACTTATTTTTGACGAAGACTGTTTCTTAGGAAATTTCGGTTTCATTATTTGGCTCCAACATGTTTTCTTGTGTTATCTCCTTCATATTTTCTATGTTTTTGTTGCTTCACCTGCTGTATATTGATTACTCTTGTGTGTAATGTATACTGGACATGACACTTGTACTTATCAATATATTTTTTTAATGTTTTATGCTTCGCCTGCTGTGTCCATAAGAGGGCTGGTCAAGCTTTCCTAGTTTTTACCCTGCTCCTCTGTTGATGATGGGAATGTTGCTCTGTTGTGTTATAAATTGATAGTACAGGAGCCATGAGAAAGCAGGCATTTAATAAAGACAATAAATGAGCTTGGTACCTTTGTGTGGTCGTTTTTTTATTTATTGATGTTATTTCAATGTTTACATGTGGATAATGTGACTTGCTGTATTTGTCACTACAAGTCTCTCTCAGCCGCACCTGTTGACAGAAACAGCATACTATATGCCATGAAGTATAGTATTCAGCATTCAGTTCCGCACTAAGCTGGGGCAAGAAATTGCGTGGGAATTACCGACAGTAAGTCCAGTAAGGCAACACACAAGGCGACCACATTCGGGCCCTGTCTGTGTGTTTATTTATTTCACATATTGCAAGGCGTTCAACTAGAACTCTGCTCATTCACGGCAATAATCGGTGGCTGCAAATTATACAGTAGGGCACAGGTCCTAAATATCTTGCCGGCGATGTCTAACATGTTGATAGGCACTGGCCTATCTAAAAAATGGAATTCCTTGATGCGCCTTATAACCCTTTCAACATGTATTCTAGCTCCAGCAATCTTTCGAGTAGCAATTACATCACTTGCAGAAAGCTGGTTTCCTTTCTTGAAGGGTGGGATATAGATCTGAATGGTTGGGGGGAAAATGCTGTCCAAGCGAAAGCCTTTGTCTACCATTACACCATCACCCGGTTGCAAGCGTTTTAAGAGGCCACTTCTCTCCACTATTTCGGTGTCACTAACGTGACCGCCCCATATCTCGGGAACAAAGCATACATAACCATCAGGTGTGACACCTACAAGTGCCTTGAAGGTATTAAAATGCTTGTAGGTTGAAAAAGTTTGCCTTTATGCTTTTAACTTTGAGGACTTCTGAATTCTGACCTCAGTGCAGTCCAGAACCACTCTCGTGTTAGGAAAATCTGAAAATGCCTCTGGCATGTGTCGTTGTACTTCAGCTAAAGATGGCATCCGTGTTAAGGCATACAGCTCCTTATCTAAAAAGTTAATCCAGCTACAGAAAATGCGGCTCAGGCTAGATTGTGATATGCCAAACAACCTGGCTACTTCCCTTGCACAAACTCCCGTTCGTAGCCTGTACAAAACCATGAACAGTTCTTCTCGCTTTGAAAGCTGCCTGTCTTTTTCAATTTGCTGTTGCTGCTCATTCTTTTGGGGAACCCAGTACGCCATTCTCTGGGCATTCGCTTCGAGGTGTCCATACAAAGCATCAAACTGCGCTTTGCTCGTAAGTCCAGTGTAAAATTTAAATGCGGTACTATGAATTGTGTCCACAGAAAAGCTTTGCGATTGCAGCCTTTTACATCTGACTTCGAGCTCTTGAATTCTCTTCTTCATTGCAGTATGTTCTGCTAGCAGGCCGTTGAAACTGCTTGTGCTGACATTCTCTAGTTGCTCCTTAGCTGTGGCAGTAGTGCGACGCATCAGCAATGCAGCTACACCTTCACACTCCTGTGATGAAGTAGTGAAACCTGTACATGCAACAAATGCAAGGCAGGTTAGAATAAGTGCAATGTTATTCATGCTTTGGAAATTACTATTTTGAATCGCAGGTTTATATATGTTCGCCTTGTCGGCATTCTAGGGTCTCCATCTACATAAACAAAGTTGGCTGTCATGTATGCTTTTCAATATCACAAACAGTAATAGTCAGCGACAAGTCAAGCATGCAGGAGATGATTTTCCCAGAAAAAAGCGTAAAGCACCTGCCCTTCGTGCCTTTATCCTCCAAAAAGTTTCCTTAGACTGCACTAGGCACGAACAAGTACATCCAATAGTCAGCAACATTGAATTTGCTGCATTCATACGTCACACGCACAAACAGTCTGAATGCCATGGCAACAGAGGTAGCGTGCAGCATAAACTGGTAGTTTGTATAAGGTCGAAGAGCGGACCTCACTGGCCTGTACAAATTAGCAATACAAATTATAGCACTATGATGTTCGGCTGTTTCTTCACCCGTTCTCGGTTTCAACAATTTTTAAATAACCTAACCTGCTTGTTGGCTGCCCTCCACCCGTGTGTGAGAGTGCCCCGGTTAAGAAGCACTGCAAATAAATTACAAGCTTGATTCCTTCACAGACAGGTGTCACTGAGCCCTGTCATTGACTATTGTGCATCATGCAACGTTTTAGATGGTTTATGTATGACAAGTGCTTGCCTGCTGTGCTCTCGGAATCTGATATGTCCGTCTGTTCCATCTCCACAGAGTCTTCATCACCTGAGGAAATAATGTCACATTTGTGTTGCGTTAGTATTCTTGTATAAAAGTAATGTAGCCTAGTTTTGCAGAAAGATTACTCACACTTTGAAGAAGTCTCATTTGCCATTGAGTCCTGTTTTAGGTCTGCCTGCTTCTCTGAAACAGCTAAAGTTATAAAAAGACAAATCATTCAAGTGCATAAATTAAAAATGGGCACTACTAGCTCAAGTGAATCGCACTCATAGTCTTGTTTGAGATGCCTATATTTCTGCGTAGATAACCTTACGGAAAGACTAATAGGCAGGTCATTATTGTGAATGGAATTAAGAGCAATAAGAAATGAAGGCTTGTCAAGGACGCACGACCTTTCTACATTGACAGAGTGTGGACTAGTGGCCAAAGAGCTACACATTACCACACCTTACAAAGCGTCGATAAATTCATTCCGGAAAAAGCCTGCACGAATGCATATAATACTGTGACAGAAGGATACCGTACCAATGCTAGGTAGGAAGACGCGTCACTCGTGCGTCCGCAGTCAAATAGTTGGCATTTCCTTATCATGCAAGCAAGCGCATGCCACGATAACGTGCTCCGTTCGCCTCCGCAAGACATACCTCGTCGGTGCTCACTGTGTTGTTTCATACGCGCTGCCGTGCGTACATAGCGATGAAAAGCGTCCTTTTTCTTGAACTCATCGGTGTAAACAAACAGAGAAGGCACGTAATCAGGGTGCCTGGGCGAGTTGGATGGCGATCCTGCAAAACATAACCCCAGTGAATGTAGCATCACTGTGACTAGCCAAAGGGTGCACAGTACACATTCACCAGAAATATGCGAACACCGCAAGAGTTATGAATCAATGCGCGGCAATCACGTTGCCGCATAAAGGGCGATTTTTTTTCTTCGCTGAACGGCAGAAATGAACCGTTAAGTCAGTCACGCGCCGGCCTTGCACTCTTTGGCATTCAGTATATTCTAGCGGCGAATGAACGAGGTTAAGCACACTTACAAGGATTATTTACGGGTATATATTTGATGGGCAAAGTAATCAACAACAGTGCGTTATGCCGAACGACGCGCGGACCCGGCTGGGGCGCGCGCTCGTCGGAGCGCGCGTGCGTTGACACTTGGTGAGCCATAGCTCGCTCTTTTTGCCGTCGTATACTGTCCCTTTGAAGCAGAAGAGGTACACAGCTGTGTCGTGCTGCTCAGAGCCGTAGTGCGAGCTTCATCACTGTTAATACACGAAAGCAACAGCTGCGGGCCAAGACTGGCAGTGCCGCACCGCCGCGCACTGAAAATAACTTGCAGCAGACGCCGCATCAGTTACTCGAATGCATAAGCGACGTCGCAAGCAAAATGCTCGTAGTTCGTTTGCATACGCACCTTTCACGAAGTGTTTTTCACACAGCCTTGCCGAACCTGAAGGCTCCCAGGGGCTGCTGTCTTCATTTTGGCGCCTCACAGCCCTGATCCATGCTTCACGGCGCTGGCGATCACGTTTCACCGATGGGAAGCGGAAGAAATGGATGTTGCTGCCGGGCACACCTCGAGAAGTACACCCATAAGCAGCACATGTTGACGGCATCGCGCTGACAGGACCTTCTTGTTGTTGTTTTTTTTATCAACTGCGATTTTGTTATTGCTCGCGCCTCCAACACGACTGCGGGGTACACGGCCGGGTCGTCGACGACGCCGTACGAATTGTTTGTTACTCTGGCCGCTAGGGTTCTGCGCATGCGCTGTAGGGTCATGCAAAAGGCGGATTGAGGTTCATATTGCCGCAAAGATCTCTCCACGCGAAGTATCCTTCCAGGCGTCTCATCGAACCGCCGTTGGAAGAGCGCCAGCAACGCCTTGCGCGTGGCGAGACAGCGCGTGTCTCTCGTGCACGCGAACGCGGCTGCGCGTGTGCTCAATCTTCGGACGTGGTTGACTCACTATGAGCTGTGCCGGTGTAGTGACTTGGCTGGTCATGGCAGCGTGGTCAGTTGGCTCCCTTGCCGCGAAGAGAAGAGGTCCGAATTCTGGCGAATCCCCTCGAAGACGACGGCTGGTACGTTAGTGCACTGCCGTCAGTTCCAAGGGTTCCAATCGCCGAGGATCAGGACTAAGCTCTCTTCGGTGTGTGGGGCTCGAAATCATACCCCGCACCAGATATGTAGCACTCTTCAATGAAGTACACTAAACAAACTGGTTTATTGTGGGCGAACTTGTGCCCAGAGACTTAACACTAAAACACATTCACACAATCGACAAGCAGAGTTAGCAGGAACGCGTTCCACAGTCAACCACGTCCGAAGATTGAGCACACGCGCAGCCGCGTTCGCGTGCACGAGAGACGCGCGCTGTCTCGCCACGCGCAAGGCGTTGCTGGCGCTCTTCCAACGGCGGTGCGATGAGACGCCTGGAAGGATACTTCGCGTGGAGAGATCTCTGCGGCAATAATGACCCATCCCTGCCTGCTGCGTAGCTAGGTAGCCACTTGCCAGTGCCTCAACAACAGGAACGTACGAGCATTTTGTCAAAACACGCTGAAGTATTCGCTCATGAAGAGGATGACTTGGGCTTGTACGAAGGTGTCGAACATGCAATTGACCTTCTTCCTGACGCCGGGCCGTACAGTCGATCTCCTTACCGGTACTCAGCTGCATACCGTCGTTTTCTTGAGGCCCAGACAAGCACAGTCGTTCGCCAAGGCATCATTCTTCCAGCCTTAGGACCTTGTGCATTCCCCGCAGTAGTTGTTAGCAGGGGCAGTAATAAACGCCTTTGTGTCAACTACGTGCGCCTAAATAAGATGACTGTGATTGTTGTGCAGCCACTTCCGCATGCAGATGGCATCGTGGATGATATTGCTGGTTCACGGTACGTTGCCTGCTTGGACCTAAAGTTTGCTTACTGGCAGGTTCGTGTGCGTGAAGAAGATCAACCAAAAACTGCTTTCATGACCCACCGCAGCTTAGCAGACCTACAGCGATCGCCACTCCCAGGACGTCCACCCGAGCGCTTGAAGGACTATTCTCTCTCGCAGTGAAGACATCAAGCAGTGCCTTTTCCTAGACCAATGGGACTTGGTCAAACAAAGAGGGGCCGGATGTAAGCAGTCTGACTAGTAGCGCCACCTACCAGCCTCAGCACACAGACAGCTCCGAAGCGAAGACTAGGCGTGAGAAGTGTGCGCGTGAGTGCGGTGCGCACGTTGGCTTTCGTCGCGTCTAGTCGCGTTCTTGGAGGCGCCATGCCTTGTAATAAAGTTCATTATTAATGGTTCTCGAGCCTTAATTACGTTTCGGCCAGCAGCCGGCCCTCGCCCCCCTCACACCTTAATTCCCATCTCGTTTTGTTCTCTCTAAGTGGCCGACATTTGAATGAATGAATGAAAAACATTATTTCACGAGCTTTTCAGCGCATGCGCCGGATGGAAGTGGTTCCCACTTCACGGGAATCCATATGCTGCTCTCGCCGCCTGGCCCCTGGTTACGAGCCAAAGCTGGTCTTCCAGGGCGGGGCTGGACAGCAAGATCTTTCATCGCTCTCTAAGGGGTTGGATGGGTAGGGGGATCATGTTGGGGTTAGGATTGGCGATGAGTGGTGGGTGTTGCTGGCTAAATTTACATTCTGCAATAATGTGTTGCAGTGTACCTGGCTCGTGACACACGGGGCATTCTTGCCCGTACTGGCTCGGGTACATGCGGTTTAGTAATCGGGGGTGCGGAAACGACTCTGTCTGGATCTGCCTATATGTAGTCTGCTGCTCCCTTGTTAACGTGAGGTGTGGCTCGGGGAAGCTCTGTCTCCCGTTTCTGTAATATTTCACTATGTCTTTGTACGTGACCAGTGGTTGGCTCTTTGCGTCCTCCTCTTCCGTCTCCGCGGCTGCGGCTCGGTGTGATAGCGCTCGGGGCTGCTGGTGGGCAAACTCATTGCCCTCCACTGCGCAGTGGGCCGGAACCCAGATTAATTATATCTCCTCCCCTTTCGGGTGTTCCTGGCCTTTGAGCGCCCGAAGCACCAACCGGGACACCCAGCCCGACTGGAAGATCCTATACGCTTGTTGCGTGTCTGTGACCACTGTGGTCCTGCCTTGTCTACGTAGTGAGGGCCAGGGCAATTGCCAGCTCTTATGCTTCGTCGACATCGTTTGTTTTAGGGGCGAAGCTCCCTTGGGTGTGGGTCTGTCCCTCCTCTGTAGTATGTAGTAGTAGTAGTAGTAGTCGTCGTCGTCGTAGTAGGTAGCCACGTCTACTTTTATCAGGAAAAAAAATTCCGAAAGTTGTGTCCGTAGCGCGGAATCGAACCAGGGACCCCTCGCTTCCGAATGCGCGGCGCTAACCACTACGCCACGAAGCGCACATGGACACACGCACTACGATGACAATAAATACCCAACATTAACGAAAGACTGCGCGTTTCTAACGCGTTTGTGCTAGCACGTTACGGCCCGTGTAAGAAGCTGGTGTAAGACGCTGTGGCCTCTCCGCCTTACCCCCGTTACAGTGTACTAGAAGGTACATTGTACCCCCGTATTCATAAACGCTCCTCGACTTGAACTTGACTTGCCACCGCCTTCAACGCGTTCGCTCCTCGACTTGAACTTGACTTGCCACCGCCTTGGGCAGCGCGTTCGAAACGCGTTGAAGGCGGTGGCAAGTCAAGTTCAAGTCGAGGAGCGTTTATGAATACGGGGGTAATACTCTCTCAACAGTCATGTGATGGCGTCGGCAAACGCGGTGCACGTTCCGGCATCTGTAAACGGCTGCGGAAGACGCTGTGGCCTCTCCCCCTTACTAGAGAGTACTGCACGTTTCTAACGCGTTTGTGCTAGCGTCCCCTTAAGCGAGAGATGGTGCAATTATAATGAAGGGCGCTGTTATGAAATAGGAATGACGTCACATATGGCGCGTGTCATTGGTGGGTCAATCGTTCGATTTAGTGCGGCGAGACTGGGCGAATGACACGGAAGATTCACGGTTTACCGATGATTCCCTCCGCAGCTTCGCCCACTCAGCATCATTCACCCCGTGGATATGTGGTGTTTTTTTCGTCGCGCACGTTAGCAGCTTTCTGTGGTTGTCACCATTACGGTCACCCACCTTTTTCCTCTGTCTTGGGAGGCGTCTGTGAAGATTACCCCCTTCTGCCCAGTCAGCAGCCTGTTGTAAGCTTTTGCTCGGGCCTCCCGTCTGCCGCTGTGGTGTGCTGGGCTCATGTTCTTGGGGAGTGGTTTTACCTTGATTGCTTCTAGCCAGACGTCTGGTAGTTGTCCTCGCTCCGTCTGTCTCGTCTCCTCCTAGCCGATCTTCTTCAGGACTCTTCTGCCGGCCGTCGTTTGACTTAGGCGATGCTTCTGGCTGGAGAGGTGGCCCTCGATCAGTTCGTCTACCGTGTCATGCAGGCCCAACCTCATGAGTTTGTCCGTGGAGGCACTTATCGGGACTCCGATGGCTTGCTTGATTGCTTTCCGGATTATCACGTCAATCTGGTTCCTTTCGACCGTGCTCAGCAGGAGATACGGTGCCACGTACGTAATTCGGGAAATCACGAAGGCCTGTACGAGCCTCAGGGTGTCGTTCTCTTTCATTCCTCTGCGTCTCCTCGCCACTCTGCGGAGCATGTGCAGTACTTGCTCCGTCGTGTGCTTTAGCTTTCTCACAGACGCTTCCGCCTTGTTGTTTGCTTGTATCACCAGTCCCAGGATCTTGACACTGGGGCCCGGCAAAATGTCTTCTCCGTCTAGCACCACTTTAATATCTTCCTTGAGTCTTTTCGGCGCCCGTTGTCGTACTACCACCAGTTCCGACTTCTGTGGCGAGCATCTTAGGCCGCATTCCTTGGCATATTTGTCCACCACTTCCGCCGCCGTCTGCAGCGTGTGTTGCATGCATCCGTGGGATCCAGCCTTCGTCGTCCAGAGCGAGACGTCGTCGGCGTAGAGCGCGTGCCCGAAGCCTTCAATCGCTTCGAGCGCCTTGGGCAGGTGCAGGAGTGCCGTGTTGAACAACAGGGGCGAAAGGACCGAGCCTTGAGGGGTTCCCCTACTGCCCAACTCGATAAGCGGGGATACTTCCTCCCCCACTCTGATTCTTGCTTTCCGATCTGTTAGGAAACCTCGAACGTAGTTATACGCCCGTTCTCCACAGCCAGTGCTCTGGAGGTTGGTCAGGATGCTAACGTGGGAGACGTTGTCAAACGCTCCCTTGAGGTCAAGCGCCAATATGGCGCGTGGCGAATGCCTCGTGGCCTGTTTCATGACCTCCTCTTTGATCTGTATGAGCACGTCCTGCGTGCTCAGGTGCTTTCGGAAACCAAACATGGTGTCCGGCATTTGGTTGGTTCTGTCCAAGTGTCTCTGTAGTCTATTTAACACCATCCTTTCCATCACCTTGCCCACGCAGGACGTGAGGGAGATGGGTCTCAAGTTGTCGATGTGCGGGGCTTTTCCCGGTTTTGGAAGGCAGAGAGGTTCATTCCAAAACCGACATTTGATCTACCCCGAAAAATGGGCTTGGGCAAATATGCCAATATCACCATCATTATCACCTTAGCACGAAGAAGAAGGTCAAGATCGGTGCCGAGCAGTTCGTCATGATTTCGCCTCCTGCAGGGCGTCTTCTGCTTCAGTTCGTCGCAGTGGTCCTGGTACCCTGCCCGAGCAACGGACAGCTGCATCCGAAAAATCCGACGATCTACAAGATGGGTAAGACGATAAACGCCCGAATTGTCCGTTTTGCGCTGAACTTGTTATGGTGCGATGAGGCAGCTCCAATAAATGAAGCGCTGGTTCTAGGAATTGAAAAACCCTTTGGCTTTTCGCTATTTTTAAAGGCCTGACCGCGAGAGTCCGGCCACACTTCGGCGACACCTATGTCACACACTGGAAACGCTAGTTTTACGGCTGTGGTACTGTTTGCTGGACGACCCTACTCAATTAATTGTAATTTGATTGGAGCAGAAGTGACAGGAGGGAGCGTTTAAATAATTACGACGGTCGAGGACGGAAGAGGTGCCTCTTGGAGGAATTTGTAGGGTGTCTAAAAAACACTGCGTTCCTGCCGATTGCGTATAGCCTCACGGCTCATGAAGTGCTATTGATGTCCTCGCCGTCATTACGGAACGTAAAGTCTATAGGGCCACCCGGCTCGCTTGCGCAAGAGTTCGGCGAGCCATCTATGATGTCAAAGATGTGGACGAGACTGTCAGCTGTTGGCTGCTCCAACGATGTGTATTAATAATCGTTCGTACTCTCTTCCTAACATAAGTTTTTAAACATCCCAGTCCCCATGTGAATTCAACGTATAACCTTGAAATGTTTCGGTTTAAAGGCCTCGAAATTTTGTACCCGTAAACGCCTTAATTTCAGAGTGTAGGTATAGAAGAGCTTCCGTGGACATTTTTGCGCTTGAAATACGAAATGATGCGTCACTAACAGCTCGCAAAAACAACGGTGAAAGAAAAAAAAGTGATAAGGCTGCCTCCATGGCCCCATGACCTGGAAGTGATGGATGACGTAGACCGCACGGCTCCTTGGCATGACGTCCCATGTAATGTGGCGCCTGCAGCTGCTTGCGGCTAGTGCAACGGGTAGTGTCTCTGTATGTGTTCCATAAGGGAGCAGAGCTGCACATAGTTCCACCATTTTGTTCCCACGCTATGCAGTAAGGTCGCTCATCGCGCGTGCAGGAGCCGAACATGGCACAGCGTCTATATGCTTCAGGCTAATGCAGCGCACTATCGTGTATCAATATCTGTATTTCCGATACATGAAAGGATGTATCGTGTATCTTAATATGCAATTATACTGCTATCGCAAAATCACCGTGATAAACTATAAACGTTGGCTGAATTCCGCTTGTCAAGCTAATATTGCTGCCTCTAAGCCACCTGAATAACACTAAAGGCAGCGACATTCTTTCATCTTTGCTCCAGATCCCTCCTGCGCTGGCAGGAAATGAGGTCTGCGTGTGCCTATTGGTGGAGCAGAGTCACGTGGTGGCGTTCACACCGTCTCGTCAAAAACGAGCACGAGAACGTCTGCGTGCAGCTGACGTTTCGTATACTTGTTTTTTTTTTTTGCTTTATTGCAATTATACACTATAAAAACTAGGGAGAGTATCGCAGGAGTGAAGGGGCCGATTTACTCTTCAAGGCATTGTTTTACTCACGCAAAATGTCGGGGATAGTGAAATGCATTGTTCACTCTATCCGCATCGAGAGAGTGAAATGTTATTTCTACTCCGCCCATCTGAGAGAGTAGAATGCCCGTTCCACTCTCGCGGCAACAGTGAGCAAAGCGTAGCATATACTGCTGCTTAAACTGCATGAGGCTGGTCGCGAACATGGCGATGTATCGCTCACGCAGGCAGAGCAAAGAGCGCATCGTTTTTCTTGTAAGAGAAGAGGCATCTAGCGCGCAAACTGGTGCGGAGAGCGCACTACTTTTTGTTTCGGAGTCGCCCCACCGCGCGCCGGCACAACATCACGGAACAGCACAGCGCCGGAGAAAGGCGATTCGTTCCGCGGGCAGGCCCGGGCAGGCGAGCGCGCCAAGGCCATGCAATAAAACTCTTGTCAGCCATGTTTCACCGCCGCGAAAAGAGGACAGTCGTTCATCGTTCGTTGGATAGAACAACAAATACTCCACGGTAAGTGATTTCTAACTTACGTGGCACATTCTGCGTATACTACATGCTATCGCCAGGCAGTGATCGCGAAGTTAAGCCTGTTAAGCCGCCGCGATTGCCAACGGACTAGGTATGCGTGCTGTGTTTTTCGATGTCAATAGAAAAAGCCAGTCGTCACGATCACTGCATGTGATTTTATCACTTGCCGCAATCCGTAAGACCTTTCAAAATCGCAAACGCTCAGTGAAGCACGGTGTGTTCAATAATAAGTGAGGCGCGGCGTCCCATAAAAAGGTTTCTTCACCAGCCCATGGTTCCGTGCCAATGCCGAGCGTGCTTAGCGTGTGTTTTATGTGTTTGAATTTATTCAGTTTCGCAGTCTACGGTGTGCGGAGCGCTCTTTAACTAAGGAGTTACATAACAAAAGGTGTCAGCTTGTTGGCGGCATGCTTTCGTTATATTAAGGCGCGCGCTTGAGAGTGTGTTTCGCCCATGGGTAATCTGCGGCCAGTGAAGTTACGTGCAGCGCTAGCGCCTGTTAGAAAGTTGCCGCAGGTATACAGCTGCACGCTGCGTGAGGTCAGTTTGGCGCGTAATGTTAAACTGCCTGAAAAGGCATTGGGAATTGTTGTTTTGGGCTGAATAAGACACCATTCTTTAGCAATGTATTAAATTGGCGTGAATTTATGTCTGATTTTGCGTCTTGTGTTGCGGTTTCCGAGCACGGTGCGAATGTGAACAGGCGCGTTGTTTATGGACTCAGTGACTGGTCAAGCGGCGAGTTATGCACTGGAATCGAATATAATAGCTACTGTTGTAGGATTACAGTGGCAGGGACGTTCTACATTGTTGCTAATGGCTCGGTCTCCACGTTTAGTGTTTTCGATATGCCAGTGCATTTGCTAGTATGAGTTGGCACTTAAAAATTATGTCGTATGAACGGCTAAATTAACCTTCCTCTGTGGGATCCAAGCGTAAGCTGTGCATTTTGCTATTGCAGGGCAGATTGAAGTGTATTTACCATCTTGTTATTTTTCGTGGAGAAATGAAGTATCACAGGAAAATGTTACCTCGCAGTTTACCGGTCGTTTGTCATGCGCAAACTATAAGTTGGTCTAATGAACTAATAACCTTGGTCTATCTGAAGCTTTTACGTGCCTTCAAGAATGTAAAATGCTAGGTTTCAAACTGCAGCAAGAGTCGAGTCCGTCAAAAATGAACCCCGCTGCGTACCTCATCAATGGAAATAAGTTCATGCTTTTAGAAAGCTTAGATACAGGCCGCAGTGAACTGTTTCTTGTCATTCTTGAAATGTGGGTAAGCTTTCCATAACAGGCCTTGCTACCCCTTCTTACCCATGGATATTACTGCTACACAGTAATATCCATGGAACTAGATGACCATATTGTCATGCCAACTGCAAATATGATCCTCAAATTATGGCTTGAGCAGTGTCATAACCAGGGGGGGGCACAGTGGGCACGTGCCTAGGATGTGTCACAAGGGGTGTTTGTGACACATCTGAATTCGTCATACAGCTTTGCACTCTTTGCTTTTCGATAGGTTGCATAAAAACTACATGCTTCACTGTTCAGTTAAATGACTGCAGATTTGAGCACTTCATATCATAATCAACTTCAAGTGCAGCATAAGCAGAGCGTACAGAATTCGGTCTCATAAGTTTGACGGGTTTCTTTAAAGGTGGTTTACCTCCTTTTCATGTCATGTCCTGTCATTCTTGTAGCACCACATTTACGTTATTGTTGGCCAGTTGTGTATGCCTAGTGTAGTCTTTATACTTTTCTTAACTCCACTAGCTATGTTCCCTTTACTTTGGCGGCGGATTTCTTTTGTTTTAGATAAGCCAAAGAGCCCAAGTTCTCTTCAGGAATTATATTTGTTCATAAAGTCAGAAATGAGATGCAGACAATACCACCACTGCTCTCTCCTATAGTGGAGGGGATGCGTTTACGAAGTGTGCTAACAATGACCGATATTTTATTTTTCAGAATTTTTGTAACACTGGTGCTGCACTGAGCCCTAACAGCCAGTTTTCTTTTTCCTTTCCTTAAGTCAAAAAATTTCAATTGGTTTGGAAGTTGACTATTACAGTCATTTACATGTTTGACTTGCATTACAGTACAAATACTTAGTGCTAAGGCTTCTTAGTGCCATGACCTTTTTCCTTGACTGTTTTTAGATGGTTTCACAATATTTCCTCGTGTTAATTTGCGCGCACAATGTTTTTCAGGCACCCGTTTTATAAAACTGACAAAGGCAGCTGGAAGGAGAAAATGGTGTCAAGGAGCCAGCTCAGCACGACTCCACATGGTGCAGAAGAGCGCACTCCAAAGCAGCAAAATATGTTTTCATGCAATTTGGACGAGAAAACTAAAATGTGGGTATACTGGGTGTACCATGTAACTAAATGGCATGTAAACTTTCAAAAGACAGTATGGCACACAAAGATGAAAGTTTCGAATGTGTTTTACATGCGCATGTGACTTTGTCAGATTTCTTTCGCATCTGCATTGGGCAGACCATACGGTATTTTAACAAGTGCCGCAATGAACACCAATGAGTTATTAGGGCAGCAATGTACTCGCATTTGACAGTGCACTAATGTAGCAGGAGATGGTGCATACGCTTTAGCCTGCATCACGACCAAGTAGCACACGGAATCAGGGGCGTAGCCAGGGGGGGGGGGTTGGGGGTGTTCAAACTCTCCCCCCCCCGAAATTTTTTGCGCCCCCCCCCCTCACTTACCCACCCTTTGTTCTCGTCGCTTCGCGCTGACATAATGCAAGAAACCGGTTCTACTATCACTATTTCATTCCTGGGCGCTTCCGTTTGGGTTGGTAATTTACAGCACATCATTTCTGCATATGGAAAAAACTTTCACGGTGTTTGTCAAGACTTTGACACTCTGTGAGGTTTTGGGTGAGAATGTGACGGCCGCTTTGCGGCGGCCGCATTCTGAAGCAGCAAATGCGCAACAAATGAATCAACAAATGCGGCAGCCGCATTTTAGATGAAGGCGAAAATGCTCGAGGCCCGTTTACTTAGACTTAGGTACACGTTAAACACCCGAGATGGTCAAAATTTCCGGTATACATTTGCGCCGCTTCCCTTCAGGAGCCGGTTAGGCCGCGCTCTAGCGCGCGCGAAACGTCTCTTGTTTGCGATTGCGCACCTACGGAAGGCTGGTAGTTACTGTTGTGTTGTTGAATCCCAAACCAGCAATTACGGAAGGCTGGTGGTTGCTGTTGTGTTGTGGAATCCCAAACCAGCAATGTACACACGAAGGGGTTGATGCCAGCAGCCAAATTCCACCGACTCGCAACAGAATGCACGAAACAGACAGACGACAAGCATGGATTACTGCTGTGCGCAGTACAGCGTAAGTAAACTCTTGTTGCAGGCGCTTACAGTTCTCGTCGGAGTTCACGCGTCCTGAGAAATTGATTATGTGCACTATGCACTGAACAAGACCGGAGTTCATTCCTGCATCACTAGTACACCAATCAGTCGAGATTCTGTGAGGTACGAGGCCGCTTCCTGTTTGCACCGGCGTAAGTGATGCAGAAATGAGTTGCACGCACTACTTAAAATGCGTACACATGCCATATGTATGCTGTGCGGTGAAATATTCTGTACAATTTGTGGGGATGCGCGACTCTCACGCGTCCCCTGATGTTGTTTTCCCCGCATGTTTCCAGTAGTCCGGCTTCTCCGCGTGGCTAAGTGCCGGCGGCGCTCGTGGTGGTTGCGGCGCATTGCGAGAGATGGCGCAAGTGTCTCGATGCTAACGCCACCGAACGGCGGGGTGACTTCGGAGAAAAAGGTCGAAGGCGCTCTCTCTTTGGGTAGGGATCGGTGAGCGACGCGGGCGTCCCGCGCGTGCGCCGATCCACGCTTCGCGAGACGCCTCGCGTGGCTCGGAGTGGGGCACCGGTATGGACGAACACGGATCCTTCGAACGCGCCACCGTTCGCGTGACTGTACACGTGAACGACTAGGCGATGGTGTCATAGCATGGGGCGAACGTATTCGCTCGCTATCGGGTCGCATTGAGTCGGACTTCGTTGATTGGTCGCGAGCCCGTGTGAATGTTCTATTGGTAGTAATTCGGCTAGGGTGCATTGGTGTATGAAAGGCGCAATAAATGCCCTTGTGATTGTTTGCACTACTGTGTTGTCGCTCCTTTGTCCCAAGAGCACATTTGAGACCCCACAAATTCTGAATCTGTTAACGTAAAGGCAAATGACGGCTGCACGCTCGCACACAGCGGAAGACACAGCGGCCCATGTACTTGCCGCAGAAAATGCAACCCTCTCGTATGAGGGAGCAGGGCGACGAAAGCTTCGGAAGAAAAAAAGCCTTACGCGTTTTTGCGCGTATTTAAGTTTTCTAGCGCCAAGACGCAGCGAACAAGCTATTGCTATGGGAGTAGGTGTAGCCTGGTCACACGTGCATTTTCACCTGTATAGCCGTCCTTGACTTGTGAAACGCACTTCGCCCCGATGAGGACGACGCCATATACGCTTAAAGCTAGTGTCATTAAAGGCTCATTCACACCGGCGACTTGAGAAGGTCGCGCGACCATTTGCGACTCGCGAACAAAAAGCGACCGAAGCCGACTGATGTTCACACCGGCAAGCCTGGCTGAGCGCGACCATGGCGCGACCTGCAAGTCGCAATCCCGGACATTCTCGTTCTTCAGCGAGAATTCTAGGGATCTACGTAGTTAGCGCGCACTTCGCTGGCACTGTGTAAATTGGTTTCGCGTTCCGGCAACAGCCATAGATTTTGATTCGAGCAAGTTGTAATTTCTAGTTCGCATTGCGTGTTATTCGGTGCATAATATTAAAGCAAAGCTGTTCACCCGCTGTTCACCTTTGGGTGGCGTGCTCATTCAACCAACGGCAGCTGGAAAGAGAGATTGTGTTGTGCTTTCTTTTCCTGCTGTTTAGCTTCCAGCGAATGCGACCACGTACATTGGACACGTTGCTGCAACTGCTGCGTCCCAGCATCACAAGACTCCGATACCAGCCTCTAGTCTGCATATGGTTGAGCACCTTTGCGTAGTCTGCGTAGGTTGAGCAGCTTTGCGTGGCCTGTAGTCTGCTTGGTTGAGCAGCTTTGCGACCACGGTCACGTGACTGAAAAAATCGAGCAATGAGGGACTGCGCCAAAATGGTCGCTTTTCAAGAAAAGCGACCATTTGCGACTGGTCGCTGCGCGACCAACTTGGTCGCGCGACCACTGTCAGTCGCCGGTGTGAATGAGCCTTAACAATTAATGATGTTTTCTTCGATCGGGCGGGTCGTCTCAATGACGCGTTCTCGAAGACTGGTCCATTCAGTGGCGCGATGAGAGACCGTTGCTCCAAACGCTCACTGTACCTGCCATACTTACTGTATTTTACTGAGCTTACTTTACTTTTTACTTAATTTCTTCACAAGCACACGTGAGGGGGGGGGGGGGTCCCATGTCTTGGATATACATGCATAGAGTGTGTTTAAACTACCGATATTCATGATCGTTCACGTCACGTAAAGAAAAGCAGACGCTTGCCCTCCCCCCCCCCCCCTGGTCTGGCTGGTGAACCCCCCCCCGAAAAAAATTTCTGGCTACGCCCCTGCACGGAATTATGGAAGCATTCAGCAGAAGAAAAAAATCGCAAAGCAAGATGTACCAGCCAGCCTGTATTGCCATCATTGATACCGAAATGGCACTGCTAGAATGAAGATAAATGTGTGAAGTGGTGTTCTTTGCTGGTGTGGCCTTTTCCTTTTCTTTGCTTCTTGCATTGCTCCTTTGTGTTTGGCTACGAACATGTGCCATGTATTAGTAATGAAACGGAAAAGATTGTTTTACAAGCAAAAATCCCCACTTCCCTGATCAGATCATTAGAATATGCATCTGTACGAAATGAACAAACTATCACGTGATGTCTTATGAGAAAGAAAATTATACAATAGACAACAAGAATACTACAACAGTTGTGAAATGTGTCAGTGCGCTGTGGCAATAGCTGTCTACGAAATACAGTGCGTGAGAAAGCGCGATGGCACGATCCCGACAGCACCAAGAAATTACTTGCACGAGGACGCCAAGAGTGAAGTCAAGCTTTCTGCCAAAAGACTACCAGCTTTGGATCCAACCAAATGGAAGCTATGATACGCCACTGTACTGCCTTGACACCGATCAGAGATAGTGTTGGACAACCACGGCAAGATGCGCGCGCAAAGAGGGGGTGCAGCCCATGTATGAATAACTATGTGAAATATTATAACCAAAAGTAGACGGCGCGGCTTTACACGAAAATATACAACACATTTCTAAATATACTGTATACTCTCAGTCGGGAGCATCCATACGCTACATAGGATGTTATCAAACGAGCTGCTGTCTTGAAAGTAATTTGCGCATGAAAAAACTTTTCCTGCGCAAATTACTTTACCAGCCTCATGCTTAGCAGCTCATCTGATAACCTACGGTATATAAGTACACGAGTTTAGTGCTTGAAATGCGTTTTCTGACCAGTAATGTGCTGCATCTTTCTCTTAGTGCCCAATACTTCGCGAGTTTGCGCATGTTTTTTATTTGTTTGATTTTACATTGTATACTTTCATTTTTTTAAATGTTCCCGATTGAAAATAAAAAAAATATTTCTCACTGAATCAGCGATGAAATGTTAAAGAAAATGTTTATGTATTATTGCAAGATGTGTTGTGAAGTTCATGAAAATCCGTGTAATCGGATTTCATGTGTATCTGTATGTTTTTCGAAATGTTGCTCAGTTTGCCTTGTGACTATTTGATCCACAAAAATGTTGACCTTTTAAGAAAATTATGTTTCATTCGAGTGACTCGGCGACTAAACATCAAATCCAATTCACCAAGTATAAGTGCAGGAGCTCCTTATGAAGGAATCAAATATCCCCGACATGTAAGTGTTGTGAATCGCCTCTGATGTGACCATGGCACTGCATAGCGAGTGCTTTCACATAACTGGAAGGAGTACCAGCACTCTGGCTGAAGGAGTACAAACACTATCAGGAGGAGTGCAAGCACTCTGTTTGGCGGAGTAGAAGCACTCGGTTTGAGGGAGTACTAATACTCTTGTGGGGTGGAGTATTCGTACTCTGGAAGGAGTTCTAGCACTCTGTTGAGGAGGAGTACTAATACTCTGTCCGGGGGAGTTGCTGTACTCACTCCGAGATGGAGGAGTTTTACTCCTGAAAAGAGAGTGAAATATGGGACAAGCAGATACTCCCTCAAAGAGAGTTCCCGGAACTCTCTTTGTTTATGGAGTTTATGGGCACTGCAAGCGCATTTCTCCCGTCGTCGTCATCGCCGTGATGTTCCGTGTAAAATCCAAACACGATAAAATCGTCAGCCCGCGTCGTGCGCTGTATGTGCGAGTGAAAGCTTCCGAGGGTCAGCCGACGATCGCCGTTCAATCTCGCGCGCGCGATTGTCACTACTAGCGTTGTTGCTTCTGTACACCTGTCTGGTGATCCGGTATTGCGTAAACGGTAACACGTTTCCGGACAAAGTAAAACTCCTCAGCGGTATTTGCGACATAGTGCAGAGGCTTGTTATTGACTTCCTTATAACTGGATGGTGATACGCTAGCTCGTCGGCACGCAGAGCAGCGACTCCCATCAAGTAAAAAAGCGACAGGCAAAAACCGTTGACAGCGCAGCGCATAAAGAGCTTTCATGTTAAGCAGCTAAAGCAACAGTAATAAATTGTTTCGGAATGAAAATATTATACTTTGAGCAAGAAAGAGATATTGTTACAGGGAGAAAATATATGTATTTACAATATATACAGAGGGTTGTAGCTCTGTGGCCAGGGTGACACCATCTACCGAGCTCCGAGACACTTCAGCCTCTTCTTACCCAACCAACGTCAGTTTGTCCACAGCGGTACAAACTCGTACGTGACATGAACCCCCCGGCGGCAGAAGCATCGTCTCGATGCTTCTTAGGGTGTCGAATCAGCGTGCGAGTTATAGGGCTTTAGTCGCGAAACGTGCACGATATCAGTTCCTGGGGTGGTAGAAGACTTTGAATTCACAGGTGAGATCTCATATGTGAGGCTGGTGACTTGGCGAAGAACTCGGTATGGCCCGACGTATCGTGGAAGCAGTTTTTCGCAAAGGCCGACGCGACGGGAGGGTACCCAAAGCAGAACAAGGGACCCAGGGCTGAAATGAGCGTCCCGACGATGACTGTCGTAACGGTGCTTCTGGATAGTCTGAGATGCCAGAAGACGGTCACGGGCAATACGACGTGCTGCGGCCGCGCGAACAATGGCGTCGTGAGCATAGAACGTGGTAGTGGTGGCGTCAGAAGGGAGCAGTGAGTCAAGAGGCAGGAGAGGGTGACGGCCATATAGTAGATGGAACGGGGAATAACCAGTAATATCGTGACGCGACGAATTGTATGCAAACGTCACGAAAGGTAAGGTGCAGTCCCAATCCCGGTGATCATCACTCACGTACATGGAGAGCATGTCCGTAAGTGTACGGTTGAGACGCTCGGTAAGTCCGTTTGTCTGTGGGTGGTAAGCCGTCGTGAACTTGTGGGACGTTGAGCAAGAACGAAGAAGGTCGTCGACAACCTTAGAAAGAAAACAGGGGCCTCTATCGGTGAGTAGCTGACGTGGGGCACCATGATGTAGGATGACTTCATGGAGGAGAAAATCAGCCACATCAGTTGCGCAGCTTGTAGGGAGGGCCCGCGTTATGGCATAACGCGTGGTATAGTCCGTCGCAACAGCCACCCACTTGTTGCCCGAGGATGAGGTAGGAAATGGGCCAAGGAGGTCCAGGCCGACGCGGAAAAATGGCTCACTGGGGATATCTATAGGCTGAAGGTGGCCAGCGGGAGACAATGGAGGCTTCTTGCGGCGTTGGCAAAGTTCGCAGGCAGTGACGTAGCTTCGAACAGAGCGATATAGCCCAGGCCAGAAAAATCGCCTGCGCACACGGACATATGTACGGAAGACACCCAAATGACCAGCGGTAAGCGCATCGTGTAACTGCGAGAGAATTGTCGAGCGCAGATGCTGGGGAACGACGAGGAGCAGTTCAGCACCATGACGATTCATATTGCGTCGATATAAGGTCCCGTCCTGGAGAACAAACATACGGAGAGAAGAGTCCTGTTGCTCCGAGGTAATGCGTTCGATGATGGATCGCGAATATGGGTCACGACGCAGCTCGTCGGCGATGCGTGAGAAGTCGGAGATCGACAAAACGCAGGTATCTGTATCGGTTTCGGTGCCATCCGGTGGGTCGACAGGGTAGCGGGAGAGGCAGTCGGCGTCCTTATGTAACCGCCCAGGTTTGTAGGACACGGAAAACGTGTACTCTTGCAGGCGTAAAGCCCAGCGGCCAAGACGGCCTGTTGGGTCTCTGAGTGAGGATAGCCAACATAAGGCATGATGATCTCTCACGACGGTGAAATGTCGACCGAACAGGTAAGGGCGGAACTTAGCAATGGACCAAACAAGGGCCAAGCATTCACGTTCTGTTATCGACTAGTTTCGCTCTGGTGCAGAAAGAAGACGGCTAGCATACGCGATCACGCGATTGGTGTCCCGCTGTCGTTGGGACAAGATAGCGCCAATGCCATGGCCGCTTGCATCAGTGCGAACTTCGGTGTAGGCATGCGGATCAAAATGACCCAACACGGGTGGATTGGTAAGGCGACTGATAAGCATTGAAAATGCTTTAGCCTGGTCAGGTCCCCAACGAAAAGTGGTGTCCTTTTTCAGAAGGTCTGTGAGAGGACGAGCGATTTCGGCAAAGTTCTGGATAAATCGCCGAAAATAGGAACACAGCCCTAGAAAACTGCGGACATCGGTAGGAGAACGCGGAAGGGGAAACTTCCCAACGGCACGAACTTTGTCAGGATCACGCTGGACGCCAGAAGTGTCAACCAAGTGACCAAGTACTCGTATTTGGCGGCGGCCGAAATGGCATTTTGCAGAATTGAGTTGTAGGCCGGCACGTCTAAAAACATCAAGGATAGCTGAGAGTCGGTGAAGGTGGCTCTCAAATGTCGGTGAAAAAACTATGACGTCATCAAGGTAGCAGAGGCATGTGGTCCATTTGAATCCGCGCAGAAGAGAGTCCATCATGCGCTCGAAGGTAGCAGGGGCATTACACAGTCCAAAAGGCATCACTTTAAATTGGTAGAGACCATCTGGGGTGACGAAGGCGGTCTTTTCGCTATCTCGTTCATCCACTGCGATTTGCTAGTAGCCGGAGTGCAAATCAATCGATGAAAAATAACTGGCACTGTGTAAGCAGTCCAGCGCGTCATCAATACGCGGAAGTCGATCCACGTCCTTTTTCGTAATCTTATTCAGGTGACGGTAATCGATACAAAATCTCCAGGTATTGTCCTTCTTTTTAACCAAAACGACAGGTGACGCCCACGGACTGCAGGAAGGCTCTATAATATCTTTGGAGAGCATTTTGTCCACCTCCGTTTGGATCACCTGGCGTTCAGCTGCTGACACATGGTAGGGCCTCCGGTGTATAGGAGGAGCGTCACCAGTGAGGATGGGATGGGTGACGACACGGGTGCGACCTAGCGGGCGATTTCCAAAATCAAAGATGTCTTCATAGGACATCAGAATACGGCGAAGGGTGTCGCCGTAAGCAGGCCGTAGGTCAGTAGCTATCATGGGCGCAAACTTGTCGTTGCTTGAAGTAGGACGGTCGGAAGCTGCAGCAGTGTCGAATCGTGGTTCGGGCGTAAGAGCAGCTACTCCACACTCTTCCAAAGGGGACAGCAAAGCGAGAGATACACCTTCAGGAAGCACTTGCAGACACGAACCAAAGTTCAGAAGGGAAAGCCACGCTCGATTGTTAACAAGAGTGACAATGGAGCTGGGTAGTGCGATTTAACGTGCCAGGAGAACGTCGCAAAGTGGGGACACCACGTAAGGACCATCTCGAAGTGGAGGAGAAGGCGACATGAGGACGTAGGTCGCAGCATCAGGTTGCAGGCGAACAAATTCAGCAGAACGAAGTCGGGACTTGTTGTCTTCGGTCGGGTCGGCAAAGTAATGGGGCAGTTCAAGGTGAAGGGTGCCGGTTGCACAGTCAATAAGTGCTGAATGAGCAGTCGGGAAGTCGATTCCAAGAATCACTTCGTGGGGACACTCGGCCAGTAAAGTGAACAGGACTAACACTGGACGGCTGGCAATGGTAACACGGGTGGCGCACATTAGAGCACGGCACGGGCCAATTTTTGCGGCCCGGGCCCGGCCCGGGCCCGTTTTCACATTGGGCGGCCCGCCCGAGCCCGATCAAAACTTTTATGGCGAGACCCGGGCCCGGCCCGGGCCCGGAAATAATCTACGTTACCCGCCCGGCCCGGCCCGCCACCCCTTTACCTTAAACCCGAGCCCGGCCCGAGCCCGACTCGAACCCGGCCCGGGACCGAAAAATACGTGTTTTTCAGAGTTGAGAAGCCCGAGAATAACTCGCAGAAAGCTCGAGCCCGGCCCGGGCCCGCGTCAAAAAAAACCGAGCCCGGCCCGGGCCCAGGTCAAAAAGCACACGCCGTGCCCGAGCCCGGCCCGTGAAAAAACTCCTCTACCCGGCCCGGCCCGGCCCACGGGCCGGGCCGGGCCCGGGCTTTCGGGTAAGCCCGAGCCTGTGCAGTGCTCTAGCGCACATTACCATCACGACTGTTGTACTGCCATTAGCTACTCGGACGGCAGGCGACTCGGCAGGTGTCAGGACTTTACGGAGACGGCTACAAAGATCTGATCGCATAACCGACACCTGAGCGCCAGTATCGATGAGGGCTTCGCAGGGGCGTAGCCAGGGGGGGGGGGGGGTTGGGGGGGTTCAAACCCCCCCCGAAATTTTTTCCGCAACCCCCCCCCCCCGCCCCACCTACCCACCCTTTGTTCACATCGTTCGCGCTGACATAATTCAAGGAACCGGTGCTACTATATCACAATTTCATTCCTGGGCGCTTCCGTTTGGGTTGGTAATTTACAGACGAATCATTTCTGCATATGGAAAAAAAAAAACTGTCACGGTGTTTGTCAAGACTTTGACGCTCTCTGAGGTTTTGGGCGAGAATGTGGCGGCCGCATTCTGAAGCAACAAATGCGGCAGCCGCATTTTAGATGAAGGCGAAAATGCTCGAGGCCCGTTTACTTAAATTTAGGTGCACGTTAAAGACCCCAGGTGGTCAAAATTTCCGTATACATTTCCGCCGCTTCCCTTCAGGTGCCGGTTAGGCCGCGCTCGCGCAGGATCTTAGGCTACGTTCACACTTGGTCTCGGAGCTGTCGGAAGCGGCAAAATCTTGCAAAAATCCACCCGCTATAGACGGCAAAACAGGCAGAAAAACAAGCGGCGAGCCAAATCGGTCTCGGACCGATTTTTTCGCTATGGCGAAGCGGAAACGCGGCGGAAAGTCGTTCTGCTCGACCGGAAGCTACACTAGCATGTAAACAACCGGTCGTAAAATTGAACATGGCACCAAAAGTGTACACTGCTGATCGACGCGATCAAGAACCACCCCTTGCTCTACGACAAGAGTGGCACTAAAACGTACTGTCAGCCATACTCGCGATAGTATGTCGCGCGACCGGAGGTGTGGCAACGAAGCCTTGGCGTGACCCAACTTCTCACGCTTTTGCAAAGCCAGGCGAACCCACCACCACCGTTCCCAAGGTGTCCGCGTCTTCCGTTTATTCATTGTCCATTTCTAGAAAACAAGTAGGTAGAAGTATAAAAGCCATTTCTTCTTCCACTTCCATGGCAGACAATAGTTGGGCAGATTCCTCGTTGGCGCTCCATAATTCGTGCACGTGCACGTTATGTTGCAGGAGTCGCGAGGTGCTTTTCTCGTCACGACGATAGATTGGGAGCGTAGGTCTCACGTAGGACGCGCAGGCTTCGGCGAGCCCCAACACAGGGGCCAGCCCGGGTTTTAGCTTTGGTGTTCCCGTTGCCGCTTTGGTGTCCTGGAGGCGCCGACAATAATACGAAATGATGAAATGTTATTACAACTTGTAAATAAAAACTATTAAAGAAATATAATCACGCCTAGGCACCAACCTGTGACTCAGCGCTACCGCGCCCGTGTGAGGAGAATCACGGAACGCCAACGAGGAATTGACCGAAGGTCGCAGATGACACGCGAAGTTGCGTAAAATGATCACTTTTGATGACGGTATGTGGGTCAATGAATGAACATACCGCTCGAAATAATGCGATAATGAGAGCCACCACGCCGACAAACGTACGCATACTAGATGGATGTGGACGAAAACGGCAGCGGCGGTAGCAAAACAAATGTGAACAACTTGGACATGCGCGGAAAAGATTTTCCGGCCGCTTTGGCCTTTCCGCCCGCTTGCCGCTTCCCAAGTGTGAACGTAGCCAGTCTGCGCGCGAAACGTCTCTTGTATGCGATTGCGCCACTACGGAAGGCTGGTTGTTACTGTTGTGTTGTTGAATGCCAAACCAGCAATTGCGCAACGCTGGTAGTTGCTGTTGTGTTGTGGAATCCCAAACCAGCAATGTACACACGAAGGGGTTGATGCCAGCAGTGAAATTCCACCGACTCGCAACAGAATGAACGAAACAGACAACCGACAAGCATGGATTACTGCTGTGCGCAGTACAGCGTAAGTAAACTCTTGTTGCAGGCGCTGACAGTTCTCGTCGGAGTTCACGCGTCCTGAGAAATTGATTATGTGCCCTATGCACTGAACAAGACCGGAGTTCATTCCTGCAGCACTAGTATAGCACTGCACGGGTCGATTTTTTCAGCCCGGGTCCGGCCCGGGCCCGTTTTTACGTTGGGCGGCCCGCCCGAGCCCGATCAAAACTTTTATGGTGAGACCCGGGCCCGGCCCGGGCCCGGAAATAATCTACGTTACCCGCCCGGCCCGGCCCGCCACCCCTTTACCTTAGGCCCGAGCCCGGCCTGAGCCCGACTCGAAACCGGCCCGAACCCGGCCCGAGACCGAAAAATAATGTTTTTCAGAGTTGAGACGCCCGAGAATAACTCGCTGCACGTTACATGTGCACACCCCCAGAAAGCCCGAGCCCGGCCCGGGCCCGGGTCAAAAAGCACACGCCGTGCCCGAGCCCGGCCCGAGCCCGTGAAAAAACTCCGGGCCCGGCCCGGCTCGTGGGCCGGGCCGGGCCCGGGCTTTCGGGTAAGCCCGAGCCCGTGCAGTGCTCTAAATTCACTAGTACACCAATCAGTCGAGATCCTGTGAGGTACAAGGCCGCTTCCTGTTTGCACCCGCGTAAGTGAAGCAGAAATGAGTTGCACGCACTACTTAAAATGCGTACACATGCCATATCAATGCTGTGCGGTGAAATATTCTGTACAATTCCGAATCTGTTGACGTAAAGGCGAATGACGGCTGCCCACTCGCACACAGCGGAAGACACAGCGGCCCATGCACTTGCCGCAGGAAATGCAACCCTCTCGTATGAGGGAGCAGGGCGACGAAAGCTTCGAAAAAAAAAAAAGCCTTCCCCGTTTATGCGCGTACTTAAGTTTTCTAGCGCAAAGACGCAGCGAACAAGTTATTGCTATGGGAGTATGGAATATGGATAGCCTGGTCACGCATGCATTTTCACGTGTATAGCCGACCTTGATTTGTGAAACGCACTTCGCCCCGACGAGGACGACGCCACCTACGCTTAACGAAGATTAACAATTAATGATGGCTTCTCTATCGGGCGGGTCGTCTCAATGATGCGTTTTCGAAGACTGGTCCATTCAGTGGCGCGATGAGAGACCGTTGCTCCAAACGCCCACTGTACCTGTCGTGCTTACTGTATTTTACTGAGCTTGCTTTACTTTCTACTTAATTTCCTCACAAGCACACGCGAGGGGGGGGGGGGGGGTCCCATGTCTTTGATATACATGTATAGAGTCTGCTTAAACTACCGATATTTATTATCGATCACGCCACGTAGAGGAAAGCAGACGCTTGCCCCCCCCCCCCCGGTCGGGCCGGTGAAACCCCCCCGAAAAAACTTTCTGGCTACGCCGCTGCCGCGGCGGTTCCATTGATAGCTTGGTGAACGCACTGTAAGGCTACGGGCCTCCTTCACAACTCGCCTTAAGTGCATGAGTGTCACTGCCATGGCACTGCCATCTCCACGCTCCAAAGAGGCACTGCCGTTTTCCGTCTTATGTAGAGCGGTGACAGTGGCGGTAATGCAACGACTCTTGAGGGCTGCTCGACACGTGCCTATTTCGGCTGTGGTGGACGCCACCGCGCATCAATCGGAAGCTTCCAAGCTTGCTTCTCTCTTGCCTATGGGAAGTTCGGTGAATATCCCGCGGCGGTTCCATTGATAGCTTGGTGAACGCACTGTAAGGCTACGGGCCTACTTCACAACTCGCCATATGTGCATGAGTGTCACTGCCATGGCACTGCCATCTCCACGCTCCAAAGAGGCACTGCCGTTTTCCGTCTTATGTAGAGCGGTGACAGTGGCGGTAATGCAACGACTCTTGAGGGCTGCTCGACACGTGCCTATTTCGGCTGTGGTGGACGCCACCGCGCATCAATCGGAAGCTTCCAAGCTTGCTTCTCTCTTGCCTATGGGAAGTTCGGTGAATATCCCGCGGCGGTTCCATTGATAGCTTGGTGAACGCACTGTAAGGCTACGGGCCTACTTCACAACTCGCCATATGTGCATGAGTGTCACTGCCATGGCACTGCCATCTCCACGCTCTAAAGAGGCACTGCCGTTTTCCGTCTTATGTAGAGCGGTGACAGTGGCGGTAATGCAACGACTCTTGAGGGCTGCTCGACACGTGCCTATTTCGGCTGTGGTGGACGCCACCGCGCATCAATCGGAAGCTTCCAAGCTTGCTTCTCTCTTGCCTATGGGAAGTTCGGTGAATATCCCGCGCGGTTCCATGGATAGCTTGGTGAACGCACTGTAAGGCTACGGGCCTACTTCACAACTCGCCAATGTGCATGAGTGTCACTGCCATGGCACTGCCATCTCCACGCTCCAAAGAGGGCACTGCCGTTTTCGCTTTTGTAGAGCGGTGACAGTTGTCCAAAGAGGCACTGCCGTTTTCCGTCTTATGTAGAGCGGTGACAGTGGCGGTAATGCAACGACTCTTGAGGGCTGCTCGACACGTGCCTATTTCGGCTGTGGTGGACGCCACCGCGCATCAATCGGAAGCTTCCAAGCTTGCTTCTCTCTTGCCTATGGGAAGTTCGGTGAATATCCCGCGGCGGTTCCATTGATAGCTTGGTGAACGCACTGTAAGGCTACGGGCCTACTTCACAACTCGCCATATGTGCATGAGTGTCACTGCCATGGCACTGCCATCTCCACGCTCCAAAGAGGCACTGCCGTTTTCCGTCTTATGTAGAGCGGTGACAGTGGCGGTAATGCAACGAATCTTGAGTGCTGCTCGACACGTGCCTATTTCGGCTGTGGTGGACGCCACCGCGCATCAATCGGAAGCTTCCAAGCTTGCTTCTCTCTTGCCTATGGGAAGTTCGGTGAATATCCCGCGGCGGTTCCATTGATAGCTTGGTGAACGCACTGTAAGGCTACGGGCCTACTTCACAACTCGCCATATGTGCATGAGTGTCACTGCCATGGCACTGCCATCTCCACGCTCCAAAGAGGCACTGCCGTTTTCCGTTTTTTGTAGAGCGGTGACAGTGGCGGTAATGCAACGAATCTTGAGTGCTGCTCGACACGTGCCTATTTCGGCTGTGGTGGACGCCACCGCGCATCAATCGGAAGCTTCCAAGCTTGCTTCTCTCTTGCCTATGGGAAGTTCGGTGAATATCCCGCGGCGGTTCCATTGATAGCTTGGTGAACGCACTGTAAGGCTACGGGCCTACTTCACAACTCGCCATATGTGCATGAGTGTCACTGCCATGGCACTGCCATCTCCACGCTCCAAAGAGGCACTGCCGTTTTCCGTTTTTTGTAGAGCGGTGACAGTGGCGGTAATGCAACGAATCTTGAGTGCTGCTCGACACGTGCCTATTTCGGCTGTGGTGGACGCCACCGCGCATCAATCGGAAGCTTCCAAGCTTGCTTCTCTCTTGCCTATGGGAAGTTCGGTGAATATCCCGCGGCGGTTCCATTGATAGCTTGGTGAACGCACTGTAAGGCTACGGGCCTACTTCACAACTCGCCATATGTGCATGAGTGTCACTGCCATGGCACTGCCATCTCCACGCTCCAAAGAGGCACTGCCGTTTTCCGTTTTTTGTAGAGCGGTGACAGTGGCGGTAATGCAACGAATCTTGAGTGCTGCTCGACACGTGCCTATTTCGGCTGTGGTGGACGCCACCGCGCATCAATCGGAAGCTTCCAAGCTTGCTTCTCTCTTGCCTATGGGAAGTTCGGTGAATATCCCGCGGCGGTTCCATTGATAGCTTGGTGAACGCACTGTAAGGCTACGGGCCTCCTTCACAACTCGCCATAAGTGCATGAGTGTCACTGCCATGGCACTGCCATCTCCACGCTCCAAAGAGGCACTGCCGTTTTCCGTCTTTTGTAGAGCGGTGACAGTGGCGGTAATGCAACGAATCTTGAGTGCTGCTCGACACGTGCCTATTTCGGCTGTGGTGGACGCCACCGCGCATCAATCGGAAGCTTCCAAGCTTGCTTCTCTCTTGCCTATGGGAAGTTCGGTGAATATCCCGCGGCGGTTCCATTGATAGCTTGGTGAACGCACTGTAAGGCTACGGGCCTACTTCACAACTCGCCATATGTGCATGAGTGTCACTGCCATGGCACTGCCATCTCCACGCTCCAAAGAGGCACTGCCGTTTTCCGTCTTTTGTAGAGCGGTGACAGTGGCGGTAATGCAACGACTCTTGAGGGCTGCTTGACACGTGCCTATTTCGGCTGTGGTGGACGCCACCGCGCATCAATCGGAAGCTTCCAAGCTTGCTTCTCTCTTGCCTATGGGAAGTTCGGTGAATATCCCGCGGCGGTTCCATTGATAGCTTGGTGAACGCACTGTAAGGCTACGGGCCTCCTTCACAACTCGCCTTAAGTGCATGAGTGTCACTGCCATGGCACTGCCATCTCCACGCTCCAAAGAGGCACTGCCGTTTTCCGTCTTTTGTAGAGCGGTGACAGTGGCGGTAATGCAACGACTCTTGAGGGCTGCTTGACACGTGCCTATTTCGGCTGTGGTGGACGCCACCGCGCATCAATCGGAAGCTTCCAAGCTTGCTTCTCTCTTGCCTATGGGAAGTTCGGTGAATATCCCGCGGCGGTTCCATTGATAGCTTGGTGAACGCACTGTAAGGCTACGGGCCTACTTCACAACTCGCCATATGTGCATGAGTGTCACTGCCATGGCACTGCCATCTCCACGCTCCAAAGAGGCACTGCCGTTTTCCGTCTTTTGTAGAGCGGTGACAGTGGCGGTAATGCAACGACTCTTGAGGGCTGCTTGACACGTGCCTATTTCGGCTGTGGTGGACGCCACCGCGCATCAATCGGAAGCTTCCAAGCTTGCTTCTCTCTTGCCTATGGGAAGTTCGGTGAATATCCCGCGGCGGTTCCATTGATAGCTTGGTGAACGCACTGTAAGGCTACGGGCCTCCTTCACAACTCGCCTTAAGTGCATGAGTGTCACTGCCATTCACTGCCATCTCCAAGCTCCAAAGAGGCACTGCCGTTTTCCGTCTTTTGTAGAGCGGTGACAGTGGCGGTAATGCAACGACTCTTGAGGGCTGCTTGACACGTGCCTATTTCGGCTGTGGTGGACGCCACCGCGCATCAATCGGAAGCTTCCAAGCTTGCTTCTCTCTTGCCTATGGGAAGTTCGGTGAATATCCCGCGGCGGTTCCATTGATAGCTTGGTGAACGCACTGTAAGGCTACGGGCCTACTTCACAACTCGCCATATGTGCATGAGTGTCACTGCCATGGCACTGCCATCTCCACGCTCCAAAGAGGCACTGCCGTTTTCCGTCTTATGTAGAGCGGTGACAGTGGCGGTAATGCAACGACTCTTGAGGGCTGCTCGACACGTGCCTATTTCGGCTGTGGTGGACGCCACCGCGCATCAATCGGAAGCTTCCAAGCTTGCTTCTCTCTTGCCTATGGGAAGTTCGGTGAATATCCCGCGGCGCAGGGGCGTAGCCAGGGGGGGGGGGTTGGGGGGGTTCAAACCCCCCCCCGAAATTTTTTCCGCAACCCCCCCCCCCCGCCCCACCTACCCACCCTTTGTTCACATCGTTTCGCGCTGACATAATTCAAGGAACCGGTGCTACTATATCACAATTTCATTCCTGGGCGCTTCCGTTTGGGTTGGTAATTTACAACGAATCATTTCTGCATATGGAAAAAAAAACTGTCACGGTGTTTGTCAAGACTTTGACGCTCTCTGAGGTTTTGGGCGAGAATGTGGCGGCCGCATTCTGAAGCAACAAATGCGGCAGCCGCATTTTAGATGAAGGCGAAAATGCTCGAGGCCCGTTTACTTAAATTTAGGTGCACGTTAAAGACCCCAGGTGGTCAAAATTTCCGTATACATTTCCGCCGCTTCCCTTCAGGTGCCGGTTAGGCCGCGCTCGCGCAGGATCTTAGGCTACGTTCACACTTGGTCTCGGAGCTGTCGGAAGCGGCAAAATCTTGCAAAAATCCACCCGCTATAGACGGCAAAACAGGCAGAAAAACAAGCGGCGAGCCAAATCGGTCTCGGACCGATTTTTTCGCTATGGCGAAGCGGAAACGCGGCGGAAAGTCGTTCTGCTCGACCGGAAGCTACACTAGCATGTAAACAACCGGTCGTAAAATTGAACATGGCACCAAAAGTGTACACTGCTGATCGACGCGATCAAGAACCACCCCTTGCTCTACGACAAGAGTGGCACTAAAACGTACTGTCAGCCATACTCGCGATAGTATGTCGCGCGACCGGAGGTGTGGCAACGAAGCCTTGGCGTGACCCAACTTCTCACGCTTTTGCAAAGCCAGGCGAACCCACCACCACCGTTCCCAAGGTGTCCGCGTCTTCCGTTTATTCATTGTCCATTTCTAGAAAACAAGTAGGTAGAAGTATAAAAGCCATTTCTTCTTCCACTTCCATGGCAGACAATAGTTGGGCAGATTCCTCGTTGGCGCTCCATAATTCGTGCACGTGCACGTTATGTTGCAGGAGTCGCGAGGTGCTTTTCTCGTCACGACGATAGATTGGGAGCGTAGGTCTCACGTAGGACGCGCAGGCTTCGGCGAGCCCCAACACAAGGGCCAGCCCGGGTTTTAGCTTTGGTGTTCCCGTTGCCGCTTTGGTGTCCTGGAGGCGCCGACAATAATACGAAATGATGAAATGTTATTACAACTTGTAAATAAAAACTATTAAAGAAATATAATCACGCCTAGGCACCAACCTGTGACTCAGCGCTACCGCGCCCGTGTGAGGAGAATCACGGAACGCCAACGAGGAATTGACCGAAGGTCGCAGATGACACGCGAAGTTGCGTAAAATGATCACTTTTGATGACGGTATGTGGGTCAATGAATGAACATACCGCTCGAAATAATGCGATAATGAGAGCCACCACGCCGACAAACGTACGCATACTAGATGGATGTGGACGAAAACGGCAGCGGCGGTAGCAAAACAAATGTGAACAACTTGGACATGCGCGGAAAAGATTTTCCGGCCGCTTTGGCCTTTCCGCCCGCTTGCCGCTTCCCAAGTGTGAACGTAGCCAGTCTGCGCGCGAAACGTCTCTTGTATGCGATTGCGCCACTACGGAAGGCTGGTTGTTACTGTTGTGTTGTTGAATGCCAAACCAGCAATTGCGCAACGCTGGTAGTTGCTGTTGTGTTGTGGAATCCCAAACCAGCAATGTACACACGAAGGGGTTGATGCCAGCAGTGAAATTCCACCGACTCGCAACAGAATGAACGAAACAGACAACCGACAAGCATGGATTACTGCTGTGCGCAGTACAGCGTAAGTAAACTCTTGTTGCAGGCGCTGACAGTTCTCGTCGGAGTTCACGCGTCCTGAGAAATTGATTATGTGCCCTATGCACTGAACAAGACCGGAGTTCATTCCTGCAGCACTAGTATAGCACTGCACGGGTCGATTTTTTCAGCCCGGGTCCGGCCCGGGCCCGTTTTTACGTTGGGCGGCCCGCCCGAGCCCGATCAAAACTTTTATGGTGAGACCCGGGCCCGGCCCGGGCCCGGAAATAATCTACGTTACCCGCCCGGCCCGGCCCGCCACCCCTTTACCTTAGGCCCGAGCCCGGCCTGAGCCCGACTCGAAACCGGCCCGAACCCGGCCCGAGACCGAAAAATAATGTTTTTCAGAGTTGAGACGCCCGAGAATAACTCGCTGCACGTTACATGTGCACACCCCCAGAAAGCCCGAGCCCGGCCCGGGCCCGGGTCAAAAAGCACACGCCGTGCCCGAGCCCGGCCCGAGCCCGTGAAAAAACTCCGGGCCCGGCCCGGCTCGTGGGCCGGGCCGGGCCCGGGCTTTCGGGTAAGCCCGAGCCCGTGCAGTGCTCTAAATTCACTAGTACACCAATCAGTCGAGATCCTGTGAGGTACAAGGCCGCTTCCTGTTTGCACCCGCGTAAGTGAAGCAGAAATGAGTTGCACGCACTACTTAAAATGCGTACACATGCCATATCAATGCTGTGCGGTGAAATATTCTGTACAATTCCGAATCTGTTGACGTAAAGGCGAATGACGGCTGCCCACTCGCACACAGCGGAAGACACAGCGGCCCATGCACTTGCCGCAGGAAATGCAACCCTCTCGTATGAGGGAGCAGGGCGACGAAAGCTTCGAAAAAAAAAAAGCCTTCCCCGTTTATGCGCGTACTTAAGTTTTCTAGCGCAAAGACGCAGCGAACAAGTTATTGCTATGGGAGTATGGAATATGGATAGCCTGGTCACGCATGCATTTTCACGTGTATAGCCGACCTTGATTTGTGAAACGCACTTCGCCCCGACGAGGACGACGCCACCTACGCTTAACGAAGATTAACAATTAATGATGGCTTCTCTATCGGGCGGGTCGTCTCAATGATGCGTTTTCGAAGACTGGTCCATTCAGTGGCGCGATGAGAGACCGTTGCTCCAAACGCCCACTGTACCTGTCGTGCTTACTGTATTTTACTGAGCTTGCTTTACTTTCTACTTAATTTCCTCACAAGCACACGCGAGGGGGGGGGGGGGGTCCCATGTCTTTGATATACATGTATAGAGTCTGCTTAAAACTACCGATATTTATTATCGATCACGCCACGTAGAGGAAAGCAGACGCTTGCCCCCCCCCCCCCCCCGGTCGGGCCGGTGAAACCCCCCCGAAAAAACTTTCTGGCTACGCCGCTGCCGCGGCGGTTCCATTGATAGCTTGGTGAACGCACTGTAAGGCTACGGGCCTCCTTCACAACTCGCCTTAAGTGCATGAGTGTCACTGCCATGGCACTGCCATCTCCACGCTCCAAAGAGGCACTGCCGTTTTCCGTCTTATGTAGAGCGGTGACAGTGGCGGTAATGCAACGACTCTTGAGGGCTGCTCGACACGTGCCTATTTCGGCTGTGGTGGACGCCACCGCGCATCAATCGGAAGCTTCCAAGCTTGCTTCTCTCTTGCCTATGGGAAGTTCGGTGAATATCCCGCGGCGGTTCCATTGATAGCTTGGTGAACGCACTGTAAGGCTACGGGCCTACTTCACAACTCGCCATATGTGCATGAGTGTCACTGCCATGGCACTGCCATCTCCACGCTCCAAAGAGGCACTGCCGTTTTCCGTCTTATGTAGAGCGGTGACAGTGGCGGTAATGCAACGACTCTTGAGGGCTGCTCGACACGTGCCTATTTCGGCTGTGGTGGACGCCACCGCGCATCAATCGGAAGCTTCCAAGCTTGCTTCTCTCTTGCCTATGGGAAGTTCGGTGAATATCCCGCGGCGGTTCCATTGATAGCTTGGTGAACGCACTGTAAGGCTACGGGCCTACTTCACAACTCGCCATATGTGCATGAGTGTCACTGCCATGGCACTGCCATCTCCACGCTCTAAAGAGGCACTGCCGTTTTCCGTCTTATGTAGAGCGGTGACAGTGGCGGTAATGCAACGACTCTTGAGGGCTGCTCGACACGTGCCTATTTCGGCTGTGGTGGACGCCACCGCGCATCAATCGGAAGCTTCCAAGCTTGCTTCTCTCTTGCCTATGGGAAGTTCGGTGAATATCCCGCGGCGGTTCCATTGATAGCTTGGTGAACGCACTGTAAGGCTACGGGCCTACTTCACAACTCGCCATATGTGCATGAGTGTCACTGCCATGGCACTGCCATCTCCACGCTCCAAAGAGGCACTGCCGTTTTCCGTTTTTTGTAGAGCGGTGACAGTGGCGGTAATGCAACGACTCTTGAGTGCTGCTCGACACGTGCCTATTTCGGCTGTGGTGGACGCCACCGCGCATCAATCGGAAGCTTCCAAGCTTGCTTCTCTCTTGCCTATGGGAAGTTCGGTGAATATCCCGCGGCGGTTCCATTGATAGCTTGGTGAACGCACTGT